>NC_066581.1:92384223-92684223 GCF_024323335.1 Lathyrus oleraceus
GAAGGTTATCTTCACATATGGTGCTCAACCATTGGAAACCTTGAAGGATATATTAGAACATTTTTTCTAACAAATATCTAAGTGTTAAAAATTGGAATCAAAAACCTAATTCAATTCTTATATCGAGAGATGGTATTGTTTTTTATTTTTAGGAGAAATCAGAGAAAAAGGAATCATTGAAAAGCTCAACGAGCTAATTCAATTGTTGATTGATGAAGTAATTAATTTAGAAGAATCTTCATCAACAAGAAGATATTTTAAGGAAGAAGAAGTAGAATCAACCCCAGTTGCTTCCTTCAAATAAACTATTTCGATATATGGACAATCATCAATCGATGAGTATGACGAGGAAGCCATGTCCAATATAATATTTTAAGAAGCTTCATCAAGGAGAATATTTGATTCAAGAAATAGATATGATGAGGAAACTTTGGTCAGTGGAATCTTTGAAATAAGGGATAATAAAGAGTCAACATCTATAATTTTTTTTGATAAGTCAACTTCTGAAAGAATACTCAAAGATCCTTCATATCCAGTTTCTTGTGAAGAATAAAGCAATGGATCAATTGAGGAAACATGGATAAACCCTTACAGAGATTCTTGCAAATACCTCTTCAAAATTATACCTGATGATACATCAAAAGATTCCTATGAAGCGCCTCTTGAAAAATAAGAAATTGATCGCGTATGCCTCAAGACTTTAAAGGAAGATGACTATGAGGTAACTTCTATATCTCATAATCAACTTTTTAAGCTTAGTGTTAAGATTTCTAAATAAAATGATAAGTTAGAGAAGAACATTACTAATCTTAAGGATTATGCCGAATTCCTGGAAAATAGCAACAAGATTCTTTGTGAAGAAATGGCTAGCATAAAAAGCATATCCTTAAACTCAACTATATGTAATTATTGAAATTATCTTAAAATTTAAGTATCTAAATTGAAAGAAACCCTAATTAAATTTACTAAGAAGAAAGAAAACCCTCATATGACCCTATCAAATCAAAGGCCATCTGTCGCGGTGAGAATCAGATATCAAGCTATTGTATTAACTTGAATCACAAAACATTAAATGTTCACCACCGAATTTTAATTTATCCAAGGGAAGGGGAAAAGATAGAATAAAACCCTAATTGTACAATGTAAAAACAATGCGAAGAGATCTAAAGTTTAGGGGTTAGTTATACTAAGGGAAGGTATTAGCATCCTCAGTATCTATAGTATCCTATAGGAACATTTTGAAAGTATTTGTGTTATGTTATTATTTGTTTTCTATTATTTGGAAATGTTTATTGGGAAGGACCTAAAGGTTTTATTAAGTTTGCTCGCCAAAACTTCGCGGTCATGTGCCTACGTATCCTTATAAGGATGAAATCAGAGCAACCGTAGTTCACCTAACTAATTGTGAAAGAACACTTGGTAGTGATCAAGGTTCCAAAGGGGGAAGTAAGTTTTCATAACAAACATACTTACAAGAGTTACAAACTCTTACTTAAATCTAAGTTGAAAGTGAGAATGACTCTAACAAGGTCAAAGGGAAACTAGGGATTGCTAAGCTACCTATGACATTAAGTCAATAAAGAGGTCTTTTCCTTGGATTTACGCAAAAAGATAAACAAAATATAAGCAAGATGAAGAATATGTTCAAGCATGACATCAATAAATATAAGCACATGATAAAGAAGATGTTCAAGTATGACATCAACAAAGATAAACAAATGGTAAAGAAGATGTTCAAGCATGACATCAACAAGGACAAACAAATATGAAGAAGATGTTCAAACATTACATCCACAAAGATAAGCAAATGAAGAAGATGTTCATACATGACATCAACAAATATAAGTACATGATAAAGAAGATGTTCAAGCATGACATCAACAAAGATAAACAAATGGTAAAGAAGATGTTCAAGCATGACATCAACAATGACAAACAAGGATGAAGAATATGTTCAAACATGACATCCACAAAGATAATCAAATGAAGAAGATGTTCAAGCATGACATCAACAAATATATGGAAGCATGATCATACCAATATCAAGCATGGTATGTAAACACATATGTACAACATGTGAACATGAATAAATATACAATAACATCAATCAAATATGTATAAAGTTAACATGAATATGCATGACATGGATATATCATCGTGAAGAAACAAAAATGAATGACATAACAAAACATCAACATGTATATGGATGTCATAATAAGTATGAATGAACATGTGTATGCATGAAGTAAGACATGGTTTGGACATAACATCAACTTAATCATGAAAACAATTTAAGGTATTAAAGACATGCATGTTAAGGTTCAATATCATACAAAACATTTGAACATGTAAGCATACAAGTCATACAAAGACATGTTATTACAAGTTTAAAGCATTTGTAAACACATAAACAAAGACATACACAAGGGGACACATGCACACAAAGGTTCAACAAGACATGAAATAATGACATATGAATCATGGATCAATGGCAAAATAAGCACACAAAAGTCCATGGCATATTAACAAAAGTTCAAAGCACATAAACATGTAAACATACATTAAGGTAAGTCAAAATTAGGTCAAAACCAAGAGTAACATATTAACAACATCAAACAAAGTTCATATATGATGCACAATATTCATACAAGTCATGGTGATCAAGAAAAATTAAAGTATCAATCAAAGAAGGTCATTTGAAACCCTAAAGCAATCCTAAAAAGGTACCAACTTTAGACAAGTATAAGTATGTGAAAAATAAATCAATTCTGGAATTTCTTTCTACCATCATAAAATAGACAAAATTATGAACACATAGAAAAAAGAGTGGGTCAAAAAGGCTTAGGGATCATCAAGTTATGAGCATTTGAAGTTATGAAAAGTAACAAAAATAAATAGGCAAATAAAAAAACAGAGAATAAAAAAGGTTCTAGGGCCAACAAGATTCAAACCCCAGACCTCTTGCACACACAAAGCCCTAACATACACACTCTAACCGTTGGGGCGGTGATACATCTAGTAAACAAAACGCAAACACTAATATACATAATAAAGGTTCAAGAAATTGGAAAATGGCACCAACTCATCATCTTCTTCCTCGGGTTATTGCATGTTTCTTTTCATTTTTTTCTTCAAACTTTCAACAACTATAACTCTCTCAATTTTCCATGAAATTAAAAACCATAAGAACCTAAATTGCTCTATTTTTTGCAAGGAATCTAATGGTATCATTATCTCATCCTAAAACTCAATGTACAAAGCGTGCCAAGGCAAAAACCAGAACTGCACTTTTAATTTCCAAACAATAAAATCTCAATGCATGAGCATGGTATAATGCATACAGTAGCAAACACACAACAAACACATTATGTACTACATTTTTACTTTAATAAATATTCAAGAATGATGCATTCACAAGAGTTTTAGAGTGTGAGTGATTACCTATTGGAGAAAGTCCAATGCTTCTTCTTAGCTATTACAGAGATAAGAGATAGATTTTAGCAACCTTGTTGATCCTTGAGGGTAATGTTTGAACAATGAGAATGGCCAGAAACAACTTGTATTATATCACACAAATGTTCTTGAAAAGTGAAGAAGTGAAATGGTGAATGATAAAATAGAGGCTACAGAGCTTGTTCAAGCGATTAAACAAGCTCTAAATGATGTCTAGAGATGATTTATGGTGTTTGTTTGGAAGATACACGTGGAGAATAACTTTGGTTAGAGAACTTGCAAAAATAGTGTGTTTTTGCAAATTATAATGGAGTGGGAGTTTGATGAAGTGTTGAGGGGTTATTGTTGTGTGTTTTGAGGCTTAAGGGATTCCTCCATTTATAGGAAAAGAGTGAGGATTGGAACTGATTAGAAACAAAAGTTGTGAAGTTATGGTTTTGGTTGAGAATGAATGAGAAGTTTGCATGAATAGTTGGGTTTCAAGGAGTTTGTCAGATTTCCCTAGCCTCTACAAGGTTGCTTCTGATCTCTTAAGATTGTTTGTGATCTTTAGGGACAAGTTTCAAGGGTGAAAGAGTGAGTTGTTGACATAAAGCTTGCTTTATCAAAGTAGTAATGTGACCTTTTGCAAATTCACCCATAAATGGTATAATGCAATGGACAAAACCTCAACTCCTTGTGTAATGTACTTAGAATTCATATAAACATCTGATTATGTAGATATTTATACACAAGAGGACATGCAATTAAGAGATTTTCACATTTGAAATGGTTTTCCTCCAAAAATTCATCATGAACATGACTTGAAATTCAAGTTTGGAACCCCAACTTCCCATTTTTGAAACTCATAGCTCATGCATGGGAAAACAATGTTCTTGTACTTTTTAAAAGGCCCCAAACATGCTCTACATCTTTCATGTTTTGAGTTTTTTCTGAGTCAAAGTGGATCATGATGAAAACGGGCTGTAAAGTTTATCACTTTTTAGGGATCAAAGCTGACTTGAAAATATTCCAAGTGTTTCAACTTGAGACACCAACTTTATGTCCTCATAATTCAAAATCCTTGCATTTTTAGGGAATCAACCCTCTATGACAAAGTTGAAGTATGGAACAAGAGATTTCATTTGTGCTTTGGAGCAAAGAAAATGGCTGCTCAGATTGCAAGTTATGGCTTGAGAAAGTAGTGCACTTGAACATGAAATTTGGATACTTAGTGAAATTTTCAATGTTTTCAAGATTGCCCTTTTTGCAAGTAACCTTATTTATCTTGATTTTTCTTGATCAAATTCATCAATTAAGCATATAATCATGAAATTTAACTTGAGAAGTTCATATTTGATCATAAATCTCAAAAGTCAAAGGTTTGACTTTGTAGTGCATTGATTGTATATCAGATAAATTTGAATTTCTTGATCTTCAATGAATTCAAACTCTTGAGCCAATTGAACATCATGGATGGGACCTAAGATGTACTTTAGTGCGTTGAGTGATGTCTCAAGGCTTTAGATCATGTCTTGATCAAAATTCTCAGATGAAATTGAATGTTGTTGAGAAACCCTAATTAGTGAACCAGATGAAAGTGAAGCTTGATGCACTTGTGATTAGGCCACAATACCCTTATTTGTTGATGGAGAGAGATCTCTTGAGTGTATGAGAACTTTATTTATTGATGATCAATCCAAAACTTTGACTAATCAATCCTTTGAGCTCTTTGAGGGAAACCTTAATTCACATATGAAACAAACCAGGCATATCTTGATCTTGAGGTTAGCTGTGCATGAATCATGTCTATGATGAAAATGATTATGAAATCTAGGGGTAAAATTTGGGGTGTGAAAGTTTCTCCTATTTAAATAACTTTGCCAGATGGCATGAGTGATGATAATACTCATGAAATCAGGGTAAAAGGTATTTAAATATAGAAATAACCGGTAATTTTTCCCTTAGATGCAATGGCATGCTATGCTATGGACAAACAAATTCTCTTTTTGGTATATATTTTTTTATCTGCTGGGGATATGATGCAAAATGCAATGAATTCTAGCATGATGATTTATGATGAATGATGAATATGATATGTAGGAAATGATGGAGATAAAGTATAATGTCAATGACCATGAGCAACAACTCACTAAGGATGAAATGTACTGGGGAAAAACAAACTGGGGGGTATTCAAAGCAGTTGATCACCAGGTTCAAGCATGACCAGATGACACTGAGAATAACAAGAAATACACAAACTTGAAGTAAGTGATTGATCACCAGGTTCAGGCATGACCGAATGACACTAAAAATAGCAAGCTGGAAGTATTCAAAGTGATTGATCAACTGGTTCAAGCATGACCGGTTGACACTAAAAAATATCCTCATTGGAGTTTTCAAACAAGATAAAACATCCAATCCTCTGGAAATTACTTACAATGAAGAGTTCAAACATGACCTTCAGGAACCATCAAGAATAATACAGGGTAATTAAACTCTTCTGTATGTGCCAAATCAGATTGGACTTTATACCGCAGGCAAAGGTATCACGACCAGCTTCTAGCGGATTTAATGCCAGCAACAACTGGACTTTAACAATGATGCCAACAATAATTGGACTTTCAAAGTAGAATAACAGCAACAACTGAACTTCAAGGGAATATTGGGGTTAACCAATTGTGCTTTCACAGGGGACGCCAATAATTTACTGGAAAAAAATTGGTCATGTCCAAACTTCGAGGTACCAACAACAATTGGATTTTCAACTGGAGTGCCAGTTATAGCTGGACTTTTGGAGTTAGAAGAACGACAACTAAGAACAAGGATTTATATTAAATGTCAAATGCACATGATTGAGCATGATGTGAATGATCATGATATGCAAATGCTGACTCTGGAGAGACAAAGAGTTTTGTGGAGACTTAATGGGGAATACATCCTTAACACCAGTAACTTAAATAAGTATCACAAGATGGGCACTGGGGAGATCCTCAAACTTGAGAGTTACACACAATCGAAGGATTTATCCAAGAGTGCTTGTCAGTTTAGACTTCAATGGGGATTTTTGTAATGACAGTGTAAAAGTGCTTCTGCAACCTTGAGACTTATTGGGGAGACAAAAGATTTCCCTTTCAATATTTCTATATGTCAAAGAAAAATTATGTTTTTCAAAGTTTTTTCAAAACATTTTATTTTCAAAACCTTTTCATTTTCAAAAATCATTATTAACAAACAAATGACGTTTTGCATAACAAGGAAAGGTAAGAGAAGTACAAATGATAAAATTGATAGGCAAAGTCTTTTTTTTATTCAAGAATGGTAGCTTCCAAGTGGCAAAAGCTCCATGGAGTGTTACATTTCGAAGATGGCAATAGGGAAAGGTTTATATTGAATCCAATAACCACTACTATCCCTAATAACTAAGATTTTCCCAAAACTTTGCTTCTGACAAGAGCAACTGAATTGATCCTTAACTTTGATTCTTTAGTAATGGTAAACACCATCTGATACAGTCAAATGCCTTTTGTCCCTAATTTTTCCTGGACCACCCTTTCGGGCTTTCAATCCACCGGGACACTCTTTTTTGCCTAAGCCGCCCTTTCGGGTTTTCAACATAGCGAGCTTTCATTTTTTTACCCCTAACTTTTGCCTGGATCTCCTTCATAGGTTATGATCCACCGGGATACCCATTTTTTGCCTTAGTCGCCTTTTTAGGTTTTCGACTTAGCGGGTTTTATTTAAGTATAATATCTTTTGCCCGCATCAGAGTTAACAGGGTGTGCAAGCTATTCACCATCCATAGTTGTGAGAATCAAGGAACCTCCGGAGAATGCTTTCTTCACAACATATGGGCCTTCATAGTTGGGACTCCACTTTCCATACATATCCTTGTGTACTGGCAAGATCTTCTTGAGTACGAGATCTCCTTCTTTGAATTCACGAAGACAGACTTTTTTGTCAAACGCCCTCTTAATCAGCTTCTGGTACAACTGACCATGACACATAGAAGTCATTCTCTTCTCACCAATAAGGTTCAATTGGTCATATCTATTCTGGATCCATTCAACTTCCTCTAGCTTGGTCTCCATCAAGACCCTCAAAGATGGTATCTCTACCTCAATTAGGAGAACTGCATCCATCCCATATACTAGAGAGAAAGGGGTTGCCCCTGTTGAAGTACGAACTGAGGTTCTGTATCCATGCAAAGCAAATGGTAACATTTCATGCCAATCTTTGTAAGTTTTCACCATCTTTTGCAGGATTTTCTTGATATTCTTATTTGCGGCTTCAACAACTCCATTCATCTTTGGACGATACGGAGAAGAGTTGTGATGTTCAATCTTGAAGGTATCACACAACTTTTTCATTGTTTTGTTGTTCAAATTTGTCCCATTTTCCGTGATAATTCTGCTTGGAACTCCATAGCGATAGATAATTTGGTTCTTGATGAAGCGGGCAACCACTTGTTTTGTCATGTTGGCGTAGGACGTAGCTTCTACCCATTTGGTGAAGTAGTCAATTGCAACCAAGATGAAACGGTGACCATTGGAAGCTTTAGGCTCAATTTCCCCAATCATGTCAATGCCCCACATTGAGAAAGGCCAAGGTGATGATAAAACATTCAATAGTGTCAGAGGCACGTGCACCTTGTCAGCATAGATTTGACATTTGTGACATTTTGTAGCATAGTTGAAACAATCAGACTCCATGGTCAACCAATAATAACTAGCTCTCAAGATCTTCCTAGACATGGCATGTCCATTGGCGTGAGTTCCAAATGATCCTTCATGAATCTCTTTGATCAACAGGTCTGCTTCGTGCCTGTCCACGCCTCTGAGCAGAACCATGTCATAGTTTTTTTTTATATAGCACCTCGTTGCTAAAGAAGAATTTGGATGCCAACCTCCTTAGAGTCTTCTTATCTAGGGTTGTTACATTCACTTGGTATTCTTGATTTTGTAAGTAGTTCTTGATATCATAGAACCACGGTTTCTCGTCAATTTATTATTCAACCAATAGACAATAGGCTGGCGCAATTTTCCTCTCAATTGTGATAAGTGGTGCCTCATTGAGAAATCTGACTTGGAACATAGAGGCTAACATAGCCAAAGCACCTGCTATCTGATTTTCTGCTCTCGGAACATGATGGAAGGTGATTTCATCACAGTACTTTATCAATTCCATAATGTGGGAACGGTATGGGATTAAATTCTCATCACGAGTTTCCCATTCTCCTTTGACTTGGAAGATCACCAAAACTGAGTCTCCATATACTTTAAGGATCTTGATTCGGGTGTCAATTGCAGCTTCAATACCCAAGATACATGCTTCATACTCTGCAATGTTGTTGGTACATTCAAAACACAATCTTGCTGTGAAAGGAGTATACCCACCATTGGGATTCATCAACATAACTCCCACACCATGCCCCATGCAATTGGAGGAACCATCAAACATCATCTTCCAACAGGAACCTGGCTCGGGACCTTCATCTGGGCTTGGAGTTTCACAATCTTTCACCAACATAATGTCTTCATATGGGAAATCAAACTTCAATGGCTCATAGTCTTTGACATGATGATCAGCGAGGTAGTCAAACAAAACACTTCCTTTAATAGATTTCTGGGTTATGTACTGGATGTCGTATTCAGATAACAACATGTGCCAATGGGCAAGTCTTCCAGTCAAAGCAGGCTTCTCAAAGATATACTTTATTGGATCCATTTTGGAGATCAACAAAGTAGTGTGACAAATCATATACTGCCTAAGACGTTTGGCAGCCTATGCTAAAGCATAACAAGTTTTCTCTAAAAGTGAATATCTGCTTTCACAATCAGTAAACTTCTTGCTCAAGTAGTAAATGGCATGTTCTTTCTTTCCAGTTTCATCATGTTGACCTAGTACGCAACCCATGGATCCTTTGAGCACAATCAAATACATGAAGAGCGGCTTCCCTAGAATGGGTGGAATCAAGATAGGAGGTTCTTGCAGATAACCTTTAATATTCTCAAAAGCTTGCTGACAATCAGAATTCCATTCAATTGCTTGATCCTTTCGGAGCAATTTGAATATAGGCTCACATGTAGCAGTCATGTTGGAAATAAACCTGGAAATGTAGTTCAATCTTCCAAGAAAACCTCTAACTTGCTTTTCAAATTATGGAGCTGGCATTTCTTGTATCGCTATGACCTTGTCTGGATCTACTTCAATTCCTCGTTGACTAACAATGAAACCAAGTAACTTCCCTGATCGAACCCCAAATGTACACTTACCTAGATTCAGACGCAAACCTGAATTTTATGAGGCGCTCAAATAGTTTCAACAAATGGTCCAAATGATCCTCCTCACTCTGTGATTTGGAAATCATATGGTCCACATAGACCTCAATCTCCTTATGCATCATGTCATGAAAGAGGGTGACCATCGCCCTTTGATAGGATGCCCCTGCGTTCTTTAGACCAAAAGGCATAACCTTGTAGCAATAAGTTCCCCATGGTGTGATGAAGGTGGTCTTTTCCATGTCATCGGGATCCATCTTGATCTGATTATAACCTGAAAACCCATCCATGAAGGAGAAAACAGCAAACCTAGCAATGTTATCAACTAAGGTGTCAATATATGGGAGAGGGAAATCGTCCTTCGGACTAGCTTTATTCAAATTCATATAGTCCACGCACATTCTGACCTTGCCATCCTTTTTAGGTATTGGCACAATGTTAGCTACCCATTGAGGGTACTTTGCAATTGCAAGGAAGCCAACATCAAACTGTGTTTTGACCTCTTCTCGAATCTTCAAAGCCATGTTTGGTCTTGTTCTTCGGAGTTTTTGTTTTACTGGTGGACAATCTGGTCAGAGTGGTAATTTGTGAACAACAATGTCTGTGTCTAAACCGGGCATATCTTGATACGACCATGCAAAGACATCCACATATTCTTGTAAAAGCTTGATCAACCTTTCTTTGATGTCTGCCCCAAGTGTTGTACCAATCTTGACCTCTTTCTTTGCTTCCTTAGTGCCAAGGTTGATTGTCTCTACCTGCTCTTGATGTGGTTGGAGATCTATGCACCCGTACTCAACCAATCTTTCCAGTTCGTCGGGAACATCACAATCTTCCTCACCCTCTTCTTCAGCTTGGTAGATTGGTGAATCAAAGTTAAGAGTAAAAGTAGAGTCATTGGATTCAACAGGGTTTTCTTTTATTCTACATGTTTAAATGATTTGTTTTTATTAAAAGTAAAAAAAATAAATGAATGCAAGAGGAAAATGATTTTTATTTTAATGGTTTTGAAACATTTCCATTTTTCTTTAAAAGTGAAAGAGAAAAAGCAGTAAATGAACAAACAGGAATTTAACAAAACGCCTTCATTGATATAATCTTTAAAATGCAAAAGGTGGCCCTACAAAATAGTCCATAGCTTTGGGCATAGCTATGTAATTTTGAAAAAACAAAGAAAAACAACAAATTACTTTGATAAAGGAAACATCTCTGGGATTTCAATCTCCTTCCAATTGTTCAAAGCCATTTCACATTGGTACACTAGGTTGCTCAAATATTCATCTTCAAGATCTTCATCAATAACATTGACTTGATATCCAGTGCTGACAAACACTTCATGGATAGTCTTCAGACGTCCTTTGATGGAGGTTGATGCTCCCTTCTTGGCATTGGTTGGTTTGTAACCTAACCCATAACGGTTCGGCTTTAGTTTGACATCAATAACATCTCCCCAAACTTCGGGACTTCATTCCTCAATGGTTGATCTTACTTTCTTCCATGATGAAAAAGATAGAATACCATTCCCCTTTGGTTCTTTAACTTCCATAAGGACATCGTTGGCTATTTCAAGAGCTTGGAAAGAAGTTTCTAAAGCACCCCCATCAGCCTCAATGGAACTGAACGAAGAGAGGTGGCTTACCATAAGATCTTCGTCACCTGACACAATCACCAGCTTATCATCAATAACAAATTTCATTTTTTGGTGCAAGGTTGAAGTCACGGCCCCAACGACATCAATCCATGGCCTTCCAAGCAAACAACTATAATTTGGGTTGATGTCCATAACCTGAAAAGTAATTTCAAACACATGTGGACCAATTAAGATTTGCAACTCCACTTCCCCTATGACGCTCCTTCTCGATCCATCAAATTCCTTGATAATTAATGCACTTGGCCTCATCTCAACCCCTTCATATTCCAACTTAGCGAGTGTCCTCTTAGGTAAAACATTCAGAGAGGAGCCAGTGTCCACAAGGACTCTTGCTAGGGTATCTTCTTGGCATTTCATAGATATGTGCAAAGCACATTTATGGTCTTGGAAATCCTTCGTCAAATCTTCTCTACTGAAGCTGAGATGGTTGCATGTTGTAATGTTGGCAATGACCCCATCAAATTGATCAATAGTAATGTCGTGTGTGACATGAGCCTGAGCTAACAATTTCTTCAAGGCACTCCTATGAGCTGGAGAACTCATAAGAAGAGACAAAATGGATATCTTTGAAGGAGTTTGATGAAGCTGATCGATAATCTTGTAATCACTCTTCTTGATAATCCTCAGAAATTCAGTGTCTTCATCAGTTGGGATCAACCCTTTGCCTTTATCGGTAATAGTGGTGGTGGTTTCTTTCGGTGGAATTGGCGGAGCCAAGTTGAACTGAGGGGTATAAATGTGACCACTGTGGGTCATTCTGCTTCCCACTGCTATATCAGTGCTTGCAATCTTTAGACCTTCTTTCTGACCTACTTTCTCAGACCTTTGGTTAACCACAGTTGTATCATACTTCCAAGGAACTGCTTTAGTATTCTCAAAAGGAAAAGATCTAGACCTTTGGACAACCACTGGCTTAGGCATATTGAAGACTGGTTCAACTGATTCTGGAATGTTGAAAATTGAATGAACAATATTAGAATCTGAAATATTGAATACTGGCTCTGGAATGTTGAAGGTTGGTGTTGTAGTGCATAACTCAGGTAGATTGAAGATGGGTTCAATCACTACTACCTCATTCTTTCTCATACGATTGCTTACTTGCAACACACCCTAGTTAATCAATTCTTGAATGTCCTTTCAGACCATTTCACATCCTTTAGGACCAATAGTACATTCTTCACAACTCTTATGGCAATTTTTCAATAAACCTTCCTCCACTAACTTTGCATGAAACTCTCTGAGCGGAGTCTTGATTTTGGTTGCATCAAGAATCAGACCTTCATCAGGCTCATCATCAATAGCATTCACAGACCCATGAGCGGGTAAAGGATTATTTTTGACATTTGGACTGGTATCCCCAAATGAAAGAATATTTTTCTCAATCAATTCCCTCACAATATGTCTTAAGGCATAACAACCTTCTAAATCATGCCCTGGGGCGCCTTCATGGAACAAACAATGTGCATTGGGATTGTAATCTGGTGGGAGAGGATCTGGTGGAGGTCCCAAAGGTCCTGGAACAACTAACCCTTTCTTCAATAATGACGGATATAATTCAGTGTAAGACATAGGAATCTGAGGAATCAGAGGTTTTCCACCTTGTCTTTTATTTTGAAATGGAGCATTTTGGCGTGGAGCTGAAGTCCTTTGTTGATAAGCTGGAGCATTGGGAGCTTGTTGAGAAGTTGGAAGGTTGGGTGTTGTTTGAAAGATCGGAACTGCTTGAGTCGACTGATACACTGGGACTTGTTGATTGAAAGTTGGTGTAATAGCTGCTACATACGGCTGTTGAGCAAATTGTGGTTGTTAAACATACTGTTGTTGAGAAAAAGGTTGTTGCTTTTTCCAAGACTGATTCTTTCTTCTACTACCCATCACTGCATTTGTTTCTCCTTCCTTTTTCTTATGGAAACTGCTAGAAAATTTCTTGATATTGTTGTTGGAATTACTAGCTTCAATAATCATGTTGTCATTTTTTAAGCCAAGTTCCACTTTGATACCCATGGCCACCAAGTCAGAAAAACTTGTAGTCACGCTTCCCACAATCCTTTCAAAAAAATTTGGTCGCACTGTGTCGACGAACCAATCTTCCAATTCTTTTTCAGTTAATGGAGGTTCCACTTGTGATGCAGTCTCTCTCCACCTTTGTGCATATTCCTTAAAGGATTCAGAATCTTTTGGGGACATGCTCAACAATTGCCTTCTATCAGGAGCTAGATCCATGTTGTACTTGTATTGTTTGATGAAAGCATAAGACAAATCTTGGAAACAATGGATGCGAGTCTGATCAAGGGTCAAGTACCATTTGGAAGAGGCACCTTTCAAACTGTCTTGGAAACAGTGGATAATGAGTTTGTCATTGTCCACGTGAGCTGTCATCTTTCTATAATACATGATAAGATGACTTTTGGGACAAGTAGCTCCTTCATATTGATCAAGGTTGGGTGTCTTGAATTTTGCGGGGATCACCAATCCAGATACAAGGCACATTTCTCTAGCAACAACACCAAAGATTTGATCACCTTCCATTGCTCTCAGCCTTTTCTCAATAGTTTCAACATTTTCTCTCGGCTTTTCATGTCTTTCATCACCTTCTTCAGGCATATCAGGTATATCATACACTTGTTGATGATCATCGAAGTACGGTTGAACTCGAGTGTGCATGGTAGTGGGTGTAAAAGTTGGAATCACTTGATTAACTTCAGTAGTTAGTGGAACTGTGTGTTGAGTGGGCTGTCCTTGAGTAGGAGGCACAAAACCATAAGGAAGACCAAAGGGAGGCCAAGTTGCTGGAGTAGTAAGTGTTGGCTGAGGATTAATCACTAGATTGACGATCTTAGAAACAATTGTGGGTTGAGTATCTATCTTTGCACGTATTACTTGCAACATCTCCATGATTTGACATATATTCCCATGTAGATCTGTAAGCTCTTCATTGACTATTTCCATATTGTCGCATTACGCAAAAAATCGGCGGGAAACGAAAACAACAGAGCCGCCACCGTGCGTTATTTATCCCAAAGAGGGAAAGGAAACGCTCGAAGTAAACCTGGAAAAGACATGGTCTCGCGACCAAAGAGAGATGGGATCGGGAGTCGGTTATGCGAAGGGAAGGTATTAGCACCCCTACGCATCTGTCGTACTCGACGGGATCCACGCACAAAAGGAAGGATAAGGTTGCTAGAAACTGCTCACAAACTGCACACACAAGGCTGGAAAGAACACACAGAAAGACAAAAGAAACAGGACTCGGCAGGATATCGCATCCTGGGCCTACATAGTCTGTCAAGCACAGACATCAGAGTCGACGGAGTTCGGGACAGGGGAAACGTGCTTGCTAGGATGTCGCATCCTATGCATACGTATCTTCTCTGACTGGAGAAGAATCAGAGCACTCGTAGCTCAGCTAACGCACGCCAAACAAAACCACACAGGAAACCGACTGCCAATCGCTGGACTTACGTCAGACTCCACACAAATAGGAAAACCTGGAGACCGAATGCCAATCGCTGGACTTACATCAGACTCCGAACCAACAAACACACACACACAGGAAACCGACTGCCAATCGCTGGACTTATGTCAAACTCCAACAAGCAAACAAGACACAGGAAACCAACTGCCAATCGCTGGACTTATGTCAGACTCCAAACACACACAAAGGGGTTGAAAAATAAAAAGGGCGCCCGGAGAGATCAGTTCATCTCCTGCCTACGTACCTCATCTGGTATGAGGATCAGGGCGACGTAGTTCCCCTGAACAGGGAAAGAACTCCTAACCTAACCAGAGACTGGGAAATGACAAAGAAGGGAGCCTGACTCGAGCCTAATAGTTATCATGTAAATTCACTATGGTCCTAGGTTAAGGTTTCTATCTAACTTGCACAGGGAGCAAGCTATCCTAAACAACACAGGCAAATACATACAAGCACACAAAGCAAGCACACACATTATATGCACACAATTGGGCTCATACCAGGGTTAGGCTGTGAAACACAAGCCAACTGGAATCGGGTGTAGTTAGCTCTTAACCCTAACATTGAGAGTTAGGGTGAAGCAGATGAAATGGGAAGTGAGGGTAAGACCTCACAACTCTTATCCATGGCCTGGGAGAGCTTCAGACAAATGAAAGTGCGGGAGTTCAGAAAGTTGGAACTCTTCTCCACATATGACTGACTCAACAGGGATCTTGGGTTAGTATCCACAATGCATCAACATAAGGTGTGTGAGCAAAGTGGATGACACACTGAGTAGCAGGAGATGGATTACACATCTCTTTTATCTGCCAATTTCCTCTTAGAGGTCTTTACCTGCTTGGCACAAATTTAAACATTCACAAGCATTGCCTCTTAAGGAGGGCTTCAGACAGGTGCCTGCCCAAGTAACATGACAGGTCTTCCAGACTACATGAAGAAGAGAGGTTATACCTAATTGGTTAAGCAACCAAGCAAAAGCAAGTTCAAAGTGAACTTAAGCAACTTATGTACCTGTGGAAACATCAAACAAATCAGTACACAACTCAGACAAACAGACAACATCAATATCAACAGTCAAACCCAATAAGCAAAGACATAAGCCACAAGTCAAGCTCAAATGAGTTAACAACCCTACAAAACACACAATGTTAGTAGTCAAAAGTAAGCATCAAATGCTCAAGTGTTGAAGCATAATGAATCATATAACTTGGATGTTCAACCTGAAATCAAAGCTCAAACATGAGAAGCAAAACACTAGGTCAAAGCCTAGGGTCAAAGATGGAGAAAAAATTCAAAACAGAAGCTGAAAATTAACATGATGAAACTTCAAACAATTATTGACACATTGCAAAAAGTCTCACATCAATATCAATTACCAAATGCATTTCATGATCAATTGAAATTCAAGGCAATTTTAAAGCTCAAATAGGATCAAATAGAATGAAAAATCTCAATTAAATCATAAATGATTCAAAAAAATCTGGAAAAATTCATGCATATTCAAGACATCTCAGATGATCAACATGCAAAAAACCAGAACAATTGAGCATCATTTGATAGGGTAAACACATAGCACAAGATGAACATCCAAAGGTGTGACACAAATTGTCACACCTACTTAGAAAAATCACAAACCAGAAATGATAAATGATAAAAATGCAAACTCAACACCAAAATGTCAAGCCAAGTGCCTAGTTTCAACATGTAAATTTTCAGATTCATTGGATCAACAACCAGAATTTCATAAATGCAAAAGCAAGGCAATGTCAAAATGGACACATGAACAAGAACCCTAGGGCAAAAATTTAATCAGCCAGGCACAATTTGAGTTATCATGATGATAAAAAACTAGAGAGAAAAAGAAATTCAATGCAAAAATCCCCATATTTTTGGATCATTATTGAATGAGATATGATTTTTTAAAGATGCAAATGAAAAATGAAATGAAAATTGAACAAGTAAATGAAATAATAGGAATTATTGGAATTAATTTGAATAATGGTTTTGGCGCCAGCCTTAAGCGCTGCGTTTCATTAAAGAAACGCCTGGCCAATCACAAGCGAGCATGAGCAACACATGCAGCCAATAGGAAACGAGCCCTAGCAACATTAGAAAACACTTTTGCGTGGCATATGCAGGATTAAAACCGTGGCCATAGGGACTGTACTTCTTCTTCCCCAAACGCGTGCAAAAACAGTAACCATTCAAGAATAATGAAGAACAATATTTCCAGATTTTGAAAACAATCATATCAACATGTAGCCTAAACATCCTAGAGCAAGAATCAACCATTGAAATAGCATTTAACATCACAAATCACTTGGATCGAGCAAAGTAAAATTCACCATGAAACTTTAAATCTTCGAAACTAAGTGAATATGGCATGTTTTTTAGTGAATCAGAGCTCAGATTAATCACAACAATGAGATCTACAAGAATAGCATAAGCAAATTGAGAAATGAGAGACACGATTTCATGACCTCTTGAAGAGCAGCTTTCGAATTCAATGGAATCAGGCCTTGCAATGCTCAAATGATCTTCTAGCAAGCTTGTAGAGTTGATTGGAAGAGGTCTTGAGGTCCAATTGCTCGTGATTCAACAGAATTTGGATTTCACCATTGATGAGCTTCAAGCTTGAGTTGCTTCAAATTGCACGAATTCACTTGGATCTTGGTTCAAACATGCTCCATGATGATACTAGATGATGAATTAGGCAAGGAAATGTGGTTTGATTTGAAGAAATTTGAAGAAAAAATGAGAGAAAGTTTGAGAGAAATTTTGAGATCTGAAAATTTTGATGTGTGTTTTTGAAATTCTGTTAGGGTTTTAGCTTATATACTCTCTCCTAATCATGCTTAATTAGGCTCTAATCAAATGCTAATGAAAATGGTTAAGTTTGGAGGTGTTTTGCAAAAATGATTTTTCACCCTTATGCATGGCAATGGCATGTGAACAGTACACGAATTTTGATTATTTTCACTTAAAATGCAATTTTGAAACCAATGGCAATTGCAAAATATTTGAATTATGCACCAAATTTAAATGATGAAATTTCCCTCCAAAAATCCCAAAATTGGCAAGTGTTCATGTGATGACAATTGATGCAATGCAATGCAGGATTTTGAAATTATAGGTCAAAACAAGAATAATGCAAAAAAAAGCCAGGCAATTTGGAGTTTTGGTTGAGAAGTTATGCACATTTGAATCTCCATGTACACCTTGCCTAGATTGATCCATATCTCTTCAACCACACATGAGAAATTCATGATCTTAGACTTTTTGGAAATGGGAGAGGAAGATCTTCAACTTTCATGTTGGACAAAATTTCATTTGAAGCTTTCTTGATGATGTAATCTTGAGTTGAAAACCTTTCCATTTTTGGCAAATTCAAATTACAGGTCACCTGCTATTTTGGGCAAGTCTTGATCTGACCTCAAATCCTTCAATGTTGATGTTTGAAATGTCAAATGAGACTTGTATGAACATGAATGAGGCATCTCTAACCATCCCCCACCTCCAAATCCACAGTTAAACTGACAGTTGACTTCCGTTGACTTTTTAGGGTTTCAGATGAATTGCACATGGACTGATGAGCTTTGAGCCTCCAATTCTTGGCCAATCCACTTCAAAATGATCCTTAGATCACATGAACTCATTGGAACCACCCTAGGGCTTTGATCTCATGGAAAATGCCTTTGTTGCCTTGCACAGTGGAATCTCTTGATCAGTCTGTCTGATGAGATGCAATGGACTAATGCAATGACAATGCAATGTTAATGTGATGTTAATGACCTAAAAAATAAAATGTATATACAAATGGAAGGTGTAAATTTGAGGTGCTACACATATCTTGCTCTTGCTCGGCCATTCTACGTCGGGCTTGAGCTCTGGTGTTGTACTGGTGTGAAGGTCTCAGTGTGGAAACTATTGGAGAAGAAATGACGGAAATGAGTTTTTATTTTGATAAAAAATTCAAGTGTGATGACATATGCATGAATGCAATGAAAATTCAAATTTTCAAAAGTTTCAAGGAACTTAAGAGATGATTGCAAACATCAAAAGGAAAATAACAATGGTCAAAAGAAACTCATTTCATTAATCAGAGAGAGTTACAAAGTTTGAGTACACTTTCAAAAGTTCTAAACAAAGCTAAATAAAAGCTAAATAAAGTCCTTAGGAGATTCCCCTAGTAGCCTCAAGTTGAGCTTCTTAATTTGTTCTTCCATCTCAGCCTTCTCGAGCACAAGCTTGTCCACGATCAACTTCCAAGGAGTATATGACTGAACGGAATAGGAAAATAAATCCTCTTGCACCTTTCTCTTCTTTTTTTAGAGATCTTCTTCATTCTTCATCTTCAACTGCCTTTGAAGTTCTTCATCCTCATTGTTGATGATTTGATACTTGTTCTTCCAAGTGTCCCTTTCTCGCTGCGCTTTGGTCAAAGCAATCTTCAACTTCTCTGCATCAGTCATGAAGATATAGGTAGGTTCTTTGTCAGCTAAAGGAAAAGGCTCTTGGCGAGGATAAGGAATTTTCAAGTTGATGGCCCTATCTTGCACCCATTTAAGGTAAGGTTCTAAAGAGACACAATTTGTCTTCCCTAAAACTTTCTTTTCTAGCTTATGAACATGGCACCAAGCGTGCACAATCTTCTCTTTGAGCACTTTGCAATCTTTACATTCCTTAAAGAACAAACCCTCCAATTGAATATTCTTTGGCTTATCTCTCATTGGATAACCGAGTTGACGACGAGCTAGGATTGGGTTGTAACGGATGCCTCCTTTTGTACTAAGAAGAGGTACATTAGAAAATCCTCCATAACTATCAATGATACTAACTCCATCATAGTCATGATTATACCTAACAATATCTGAATGTGTGAGCGTTATAATCTTCTGCGACCATAAAAGACCATTCTTAAGATCCCAAAAAGCATGAGACCTAGGCAAGTGAGAAATAAACCACTTGTACAACATAGGCACACAACCTGTAATCATTCCCCCGCTATAAGAATTCCTCATATGAACAGAATGATAGGCATCAGCAAGCAAAGTAGGAACTGAATTTCCTATTAAGAAGATCTTGATGGCATCCAAAGCAACGAAGTCGTCAAAACTAGGAAAGAGGAATAATCCATAGATAAGTAGAGCAAAAACAGCCTCAAACGCATCCACACTCCTCATTCTAGCAAAATGCTAAGCTTTGTTCATTAGAAACTTAGCTGTCAAACCAAGCATTTTTCCTTTTGTGGTCATGTGATCCCTGATCTCTGACATTTTCAAGCGAGTAGCCTTTGCGATGTCTTGATCTTTGGGATCTTCCTCCAAACCAGAAAATGGAGCTTGACTAGAAATAGGAACACCAATCAAATGAGAGTATTCTTCAAGTGTTGGCATAAGCTGATAGTCGGGGAAAGTGAAGCAGTGATACACGGGATCATAAAACTGAATAAAAGTAGAAAGAAGTCCATATGCCATGTTGATCTTCAAAAGAGAGAGCAAATGTCCATATCTTTTGCTGAAACTTCCATTGGGATCTGACATTATCACTGGGGATCTTGATTTTTCCAGAAAAGATGCATCCAAACGTCAACGGACGAATGGGAAAAACTCAACGTTTATGGAAACCAACGGAGAGGTGACCAGACATCAACGGATGAATGGGAAAAGAGATATACAACCATACGTCAACAGATGAATGGGAAAAACTCAACGTTTATCGAAACCAACGGAGAGGTGACCAGACATCAACGGATGAATGGGAAAGACTCGACCAGACGTCAACAGACGAACGGGAGAAGCTCGACGTTTATCGACACCAACGGAGAGAGGTGACCAGACATCAACGGATGAACTGGGAAAGACTCAAAGAAAGGGGTGAGGTGTTACCGGTTAGTAGGTAACAAGCTCGGGAAGAAGGAATATCTAAAACCGGTGCACGGGTGAGAGATATCAATCAACCAAAAACATCTGAGGAAAACCTGAAGAGGCATATTTCAACTCAGGAAAATCTGACTCCACAGGGGACCAAGGTCGCAATAGGGAGTAGGAAGGAAGGAACACCAAGGATACCGAGTTGTAGGCATGAAACAGGTGACCAACCAAAGCGTGAATTGGTTTGTGTTCCAAAACACTCATCATCCTGAAGAGAGCTAGAAAAGCAATCTTGTTAAAGGATGGACATTCGGTTCCACAAGGAATACGAATCTTACTCAGTTGGGGAAACAAACAGAGGGTTCAACCAGAGAGTGCATGAGATATATTATCTATAGCCATCAAAACATAGATAATATACTCGCAAGGAAGATTATCCATAACCGGGTTGTAGGTTGTTAAAGGATAAATCAACCAAAACGTGAATTGGTGTGTGTTCCAAAACACTCATCATCCTGAAGAGAGCGAAAGCAAACTTGTTAAAGGATGGACATTCAATTCCACAAGGAATACGAATCTTACTCAACTGGGAAGGACAAAACTTCGACCAAAGAGCGCATGAGATATATTATCTATAGCCGTCAAAACGTAGATAACATACTCGCAAGGAAGATTATCCATAACCGGGTTGTAGGTTGTTAAAGGATAAATCGACCGAAATCGTGAATTGGTGTGTGTGCCAAAACACTCATCATCCTGAAGAGAGCGAAAGCAAACTTGTTAAAGGATGGACATTAGATTCCACAAGGAATACGAATCTTACTCAACTGGGAAGGACAAGACTTCGACCAAAGAGCGCATGAGATATATTATCTATAGCCGTCAAAACGTAGATAATACACTCGCATGGACGATTATCCATAACCGGGTTGTAGGTAGTTAAATGAATAAATCGAACGAAATCGTGAATTGGTGTGTGTTCCAAAACACTCATCATCCTGAAGAGAGCGAGAGCAAACTTGTTAAAGGATGGACATTCAATTCCACAAGGAATACAAATCTTACTCAACTGGGAAGGACAAGACTTCGACCAAAGAGCGCATGAGATATATTATCTATAGCCGTCAAAACATAGATAATACACTCGCATGGACGATTATCCATAACCGGGTTGTAGGTTGTTAAATGGATAAATCAACCGAAAAGAAAGGCATCGGGATACCGAGACTAGGTATGCAAAGATGACCCATCAAAAGGGGAAACCACAAACATTACCAGCAAACGGTGAATGAAAGAGGACCCACTGAGGATAAGATTGCTTACTCGGAGCAAATATCCAAAAGGAAGGGGAAGACCCGCTGGGGATAAGATTGCTTAATCAAAGCAAGCATCCAAAAGGGGAAAGGAATATCAATACCAAAAACTGGATAATGATAACCGCAAAGAGGGGATTACATCTACCGGTTAGTAGGTAGAAAACCGACAAAACCATCTGTTGAGGGACAGAGTGAGAAAAAAGGATTTACAACTACCGGGTAGTAGGTAGAAAACCGCAAAATCCGCCAACAACCAGAATGAACCACAAAGGTTACCTCTGCTAGGGGGATGAAAGTGGTATTTATAACTACCGGGTAGTAGGTAGAAAACCACAAAGATAGGACTTACAACTACCGGTTCGTAGGTAGAAGCCAACAAATTCGCTGAGGATAAGATGAATGAGTGCCGGTTAGTGAGCAACTATTCATTTATACCACAGGGAAGCACAAGAGACAGCCACAAGGAAGCCAGTTTATGATCGATCCAAAAAGGCGCACTGAATCAAGACTCATCCTAATGAGGAAAGAACTCAATAGGGAAAACCCATCCCGTTATGTGTGAGGGAGGGAACAGAAACAACCGTCATCCACGAGGATATAACTTAGTGGGGAGCGCAGAAGGAAATGACAGACACTTTCTGCTTAAGGGGTCGACTCTATATGGAGAGATCTGACACACCCACATCTGCTAGGGGATGATCTACTGGGGAGATCTATATCACCAATTAGCAGGAGACAACCATCAACAGATACATGGCAACAGCTGCAACATGAGTATCTGAAGGTTATGATTATGCATGTATGCATTATGCATGAGAAATGTATGATGAATGCTGACAAACAGACATGCTCAACACACATAGGTCCAGGAATCAACCATCCGGTGCTACTCTTCCAGAGGGAAGGCCAAAATCACCAGAGAGCAAAGAAAACCTGCTGGAGACTGGGACATCAGGGGACAACATCATCCTGCAGGGGAGGAAGGCCACAAGAGGCTTCCGGGGGGATCATTAATCACAACCGGAGAGAAGAGTCCAATGCACAGGCAGACACTGCCACAACAACAACTCATGCTGGGGGTCAAAAATACCAAGAAGCAAACAGATCTCTGATGAGGATAGATAGGCATTGATAAATTTCCTCATGTCAACAACTCCGCTGAGGAATCTATCCGAGGGAATGTCGGATTACTGGGATGTCAAACCACCAAATACCGAATCTTCCAAAGACAAGCACCCATGCCGAGGAGAGGAGAAGACTGCTCTTCTGGAGAGACGAGAGTTGAAGTCGATAAACGCTCTGCTTGGGAACTGCCCCACAAAAAGTGTTCCAACAGCAAACTTGCTGGGGATGCCCCACGATAGGGCTCAAACAGCACTCTACTGGGGATGCCCCACCATAGGGCTAACAAGGGCTTGGAGGAAGAATGCTGCACTGCCGGGGACATGAAGATGAACACCTTCAACCAACACTGCACTGAGCAACCTCGTTGAGGAGAAACCATAAGAGGTTCTACAGGAAAAAGATACAGTTATACTCGAGATACGAACAAATGTCTTACCTGTTGGTAACATTACAACCCTTGGGAAAGCACTGCGGATCTCCTAAGTATCCTTCCATCATTGTGAATGTTCACTTTGTTTAAGAACAATTTTGTGAAAAATTTGTTTATTTCGAAAACAATGATACTTTATCAATTAAAACATGCGAAACATTTGTTGAGTTGAAACAAATAAGAGTGCAAATAATTGGATAAAAGCTCAAATTGATGTGATGGAATGGTAGTCTGCAAATGGCAAGACTCCATAGATCTGTACAAGTTTGAAACCGGTGATATATATTGGAGAGGGCTACATTGAACATAATGACCTTTTCTCTACCAATTCCGAATTTCGATGTATTCGAAGCTTCAGTCGACGATGAATCGAGAATTTTCTGGCGGATGACAGATATAGAGCACAGTCTTGTTAGGATGCAGTTACTTGCCAAATCCCTAATTTTTGCCTAGATTGCCCCAGTGTGAGGTGTTCAATCTAGCGGGATGCAGATTCTTTTTTTTCATGTCTCTAATTTTTTCCTGGATCGCCCTTTCGGGTTTTCAATCCACCGAGACGCTCCTTTTTGCCTAAGTCGCCCTTTGGGGTGTGCAACTTAGCGAGCTATTTTGTTCTTTTTTTTTTAGGCGAAGTATTTATTGACTGCATCGGAATTCACAGGACGAGTGAACTTCTCCATCCATTGTTGTAAGTGTCAAAGCACCGCCTGAAAAGGCTCTCTTCACAACATATGGACATTCATAGTTTGGGGTTCACTTGCCCCTGGAATCGGGCGCGAAAGACAAGACTTTCTTGAGCACGAGGTCACCTTCTCGGAACACACGAGGCTTGACCTTCTTGTCGAATGCTTTCTTCATTCTCTGCTGATGTAACTGACCATGGCACATGGCAGTTAATCTCTTCTTTTCGATCGGATTCACTTGGTCGTAACGACTCTGAATCCATTCAGCATCAGTCAACTTGGGACTTCGAGGGTGCTATTTCTCTTTTGTTTCTTTTCTTTTTTTCTTTCTTTTGATTTTGATCTCTTTTGATTTCTTTTGATTTGGCACCCTCCTTTTTCTTTCTCTTTTTTTTTCTTTTTTTTGTAATGCCCCAGTTGGACTGTTTTGCTGATTCTCGAGATGCAGCTGAGTGATCTTCTTTTCTTGCTCAAGAAGTCAGGAAATCACTGTCGCATCCGCGAAAAACAACCGGCGGGCTAAAACAAAACAAACAGAGCCGCCACCGTGCGTTATTTATCCCAAAGAGGGAAAGGAAACGCTCGAAGTAAACCTGGAAAGGAAATGGTCTTACGACCGGAGAGATGGGATCGGGAGTCGGTTATGAGAAGGGAAGGTATTTGCACCCCTACGCATCCGTCGTACTCGACGGGATCCACGCACAAAAGGAAGGAAAAGGTTGCTAAAAACTGCTCACAAACATCACACACACACACACTGAAAACAACACAGGTGGGAGAAGAGGGGAACGGGCTCGCTAGGATATCGCATCCTATGCCTACGTATCTCATCTGGAATGAGAATCAGAGCTACCGTAGTTCGGCTCACGTACGCCGAAACAAAACACACACGAACAAGCAAACATGGAAACCGAATGCCAATCGCTGGGCTTACATCAGACTCCGAACCAAACAAACACACACTGGAAACCAAATGCCAATTGCTGGACTTATATCGGACTCCAAGCACACAACAATAGGATACGGAATGCCAATCGCTGGGCTTACATCCATCTCCTAACTCACAAGAAGGATAACAAGTTACTAAGGAGTCTGGCACTCGAGCCTAGTAACTGTCAAGCAAACACACACAAAAAGAAAAAAGAGTGAGGGTGCCCAGAGAGATCTCGTGCGACCTCTTGCCTACGTGCCTCATCTGGTATGAGGATCAGGGCAATGTAGTTCCCCTGAACAGGGGAGAAACTTTCTCCTAACCAGAGACTGGGAAATGACAAACTAGAAGGGAGACTGACTCGAGCCTAATAGTTATCATGTATTCCATAATGGTCCTAGGTTGAGTTTTCTATCTAACTTGCACAGGCAGCAAGCTATCCTAAACAGGACAAGCAAAGCAAAGCAAACATACACACAATTATCACACACTATATACAAACAAAGTGGGCTCACACAAGGTTAGGCTGTGAAACACAAGCCAACTGGAATCAGGTGTAGTTAGCTCTTAACTCTAACATTGAGAGTTAGGGTGAAGCAGATGAAATGGGAAGTGAGGGGTGTGCCTCACAGCTCTTATCCCTGGCCTGGGAGAGCTTGACTCAAATAGAAGGTGTGGGAGTTCAGAAAGCAGGAACTCTTCTATCCACATATGACTGACTCAACAAAGATCTTGGGTTAATATCCACAATGCATCAACATGTAATGTGAGCAAAGGGATGACACACTGATTAGCAGGAGATGCATTGCACATCTCTTTTATCTGCCAATTGCCTCTTAGAGGTCTTTTCCTGCTTGGCACAAAGATAAACAATCACAAGCATTGCCTCTTAAGGAGGGCTTCAGACAGGTGCCTGCCCAAGTAACAGGACAGGTCTTCCAGACTACATGAAGTCAGTGAGTTATACCTCAAATGGTTAAGCAACCAAGCAACAGCAAAAGCAATTTCAAAAGAACTTAAGCAACTAATGTACCTGAAAACAATCTAACTCAATCAGTATACAAATCAACAAAAGTCAAACAGACATACTAGTGGTCAACAGTCAACAATACACAATTAAACAGACAAGCATCAATGCACCAAGGCAAAGCACAAGCTCAACTCAAAGGAGCTAATCCACCTAAAAAACAACTCAATGTTAATCAACATCAATCAAATAGGCAACTCAAGCCAATGAATCAATTCCTCAAGGCCATATGCTTCTTGTCCTGAAAACAAAGCTCAAACATAAGCACAAACCACTAGGACAAGGCCTAGGGTCAAAAAGGGAGAAATAATTCAAAACAGAACATGAAAATTGACATAAATCAAGTTCAATCAAATTAGAACATCCTCCAAGTGGTCTCATGTCAATAGCATCAACCAATTTCATTTCACAAAGCAAATGAGGCAAAGCATGCAAGCTAGAAGCTCATTGAAGCAACAGAATGAACCAATCCACATCAACTCAAAAATGTTTCAATAAATCTCAAGAAACATCATGGCTAAACAACACACATAACATGATCAACACACCAAAAATCAAGGCCTTTGGACAAGTTTAGGCAAGGCAATCAAATTCCATAAGGCAAGGTAAGCACAAACAAGCTCAATTGAGGCACAATTTCATACATCAACTTAGCATAAGCCTAAAACAGAATTGACAAATGATAAATGTCTCAAACCAAAGCCACAATAAACTTCAAAGTGTCTAGAATCAATGTACAAAATTTCAAATTCATATGATAAACATCAAGCATTTCACAAATCATTGAAGTTCATGACTATCCAAAAGTCCACAAATGACCAACCAGAAAGGAAAATTCCAAACAAATCAACAATCAATCCAAAAATTCCATAAAAATTCATGATCATTCCTAACATCCACAAGTAGCATCATGAAAAAAATCACATCAATTTGCATTTATTTGGCATGGCAAAGAAAATCAGCAAGTCAAGCAAGTAAAGGTGTGACACACATTGTCACACCTATATTAATCAGATCATAACTCATCAACCAGAAATGCTAAAAGTACAAACTCAACACCAAAATTTCAATCAAAGTGTCTAGTCTAAGCATGCAAAGTTTCAAAATCATTGGATCAAAACTCATCATTTCATGAAGCTTTTGGCAAGGTAGGTCAAGAAAGCACATACATACACAATCCCTAAGCCAAAACAAAATTCATGCGTGCACAATTTCTGGAAAAAATCTCATAAAATACTAGACATGATGAGGAGCAAAGTGCAAAAATTCTCAGGCCAATTGGATCATTATTCATGAACTTATGAATTTTCTAAGTGAGAAAAAAATAAAAAAAACATAGATGAATGTACATGAACATGGATGAAGGAAAGGAATAAAATGCAAAAGGAAGTTTGGAAATGTCTAGAGCCAAGATTCGAACCGAGGGAATATTTGAAAGTGGCGCGTTTCATCATGAAACGCACCGTTTCATTAAGCTTATGTGGCCGTGTGAATGAACGAGAGCCAATCATCGTGCCACGCTGGATTTAATGCAGCCAATACATGGCCAGAAACAAGAAAACTCATGCAATCACGCGCTCAAGAGATCTACAGCATTTCTGGAAAGCAAAACCTAACGCGTTCATCATGTTCATCAATATTTTCCAGGTCAAGAACAATTGTTCACAGAAATGCAAAATGAACACACCATTGGCTTCATCTTTCAACATACATTAACATGCTAGGCTTGGATTTTGCTAAATCAAACTATATCAAAAGATTCGCATGCAAGAACATTCATGTGCCAAACTTAGATCTACCATAACTCGCTCATTTCTTAATGAAAATCCACGATACAAAGCTCAGTGTGATCACCAATGAAGGATCTACAACATGCATCCATCAATTTTAAGAATCATGACATGCGAAATCTAACCTTGTTGGAAGTGCAGAATTGGATTTGCTGCTTTCAAGCCTTGTAATGTCCAAACAGGTGATCTAACACTCTTGTACAATGGAATGGATGAAGGTTGATAGCTCAATTGCACTTGATGTTGCTCAAATCCTCGACTGCCATGAATGGATGCTTGCTTCAACAGTTCCAAAACATGCACGAAATCCTTGAAATCTTGCTTCAATCTTGTTCAAAAATGCTTGTGAATGATGATTCAACCAAGAACAAGGCAATGGATTTAAAGAAATTTGCAGAAAAGTGAGAGAAGAAGTTTGAAGAGATTGGTGAACTAGATCTAGAGCTGAGCAAAATGAAATGTTAATCCAATTTTCTGTTATGATTATGTTTATATATGGTTTCCTAATGATGTTGCTAATCACAATTAAGCAAATGCAAGTGAATTAAGTAAAAACCAAGTGTTATGCCAAATTGTCCAATTCACCTCTATGCATGTCATGACCAATGCTACAGTGCACGATTTCCTTCTCAATTCACTTGGAAATGTTGTGTGGAAGCCAAAGCAAGTGTAAAAACATGAAAACAATGCATAATTTTTGAAATTGGAATTTCCCTCCAAAATTCAAATGAAAATGCACATATTTTTGTGATCAAAATGCATGGCTTATTATGCATGAATTGGATAGAGCATGTCAAAACAAGAATGTTGCAAAAAGAACCACTTCATTTGGCCTTATGGTTCAAAAGTTATGCACTTGTGAAATTCAAATTTGCTTGGCAATGATTGATCCATAACTTCTCAACCATACATGAGAAATTCATGTTCTTGTACTTTTTGGAAATGGGAGAACAAGATCTTCAACTTTCATGTTGGACAAAATTTCATTTGAAGCTTTCTTGGACTTGTAATCTTGAGGAGAAAACCTTCCCATTTTTGGCAATTTCAAATTACAGGTCACTTACTATTTTTGGAAACTTTTCATCTGACCTCAAATTCTTCATTGTTGATGTTTGAAATGTCAAATGAGACTTGTATGGACATGAATGAAGTATATCTAATCACTTCCCACCTCCAAATCCATCAGTTGACTTTTGGTTGACTTTTTTAGTTAATAGATGACTTGATCATGCATAGATGAATTTGAGCCTCAAACTCTGATGAAATGGCTCCAAAATGAAACCCTAGCTTATACAAGCTCATTAAAACCATGTAATGATCCCCATCTCCATGAAAACCTCATCTCCTTAACAAACCCTGATTGGCACAATACAACTAATTAGGGTTGACCAGAGGTCAAAACCCTAATCCCAAGGAAGCTTGATCAGGAATAATGAACCTCTTGGTGATGATGATGTATCCATGATGATGGTGTACCACTTCAACCAAGATAATACCCAATCTCCTTGAGGAACCAAGAAACCCTAATTGAAGCACAAACCCTCAGATGGCTAGTGATCAATCCATGAGACCCTCAAGCTTGAATCTTTTACCCTCTTCATCTTCTGAGCAAGACTTAGGAGGATGACTTGCTTATTTTTGCCACATGATATGCCAAAATGCAATGACTAATGACCTACAAAACAAAAGGCAATATGCTAAGCTAGTCCCAAGAGAGGAGGGCAAATTTTGAGGTGTTACAATCTCGTCAGGAATCCTTTCAACATCGTCTTCTTCCACTTCGAATACAGGGAATTCAAAATTTGGGAGATGACGTTGGATCACTATGTTCAATGGGTTTAAGAATCAACCTGCATAATGATTTTGATATGAAAAGCTTTTTGAAAAACAAACAAGGCAACCATTATGCAGATGAAAAGCTTGCTTTTATTCTTGTTTTTAGGGTTTTTTGTGATCACCAATTTCATGCAAAAAGCGAAAAGGGAAAACAAATGGAAAAACAAATGTTTTAACATGCTTTTATTTGAATGAAAATATCATTGCACAAATGTTGCCAACAATGTCATCACTTCTCCTTTTGGCATGGGAGAAGGGTTTTTAAATAAAGTGATTATTACTCTGACTTATGAACAACTGCAGGAACGCCCACAGTGACCCAATTGCGACAGATCCCTCCAGGGATGACAACTGTCAGTATCCTTTGCATCAGCGGCTTCTCCGCTCTGATTGACGTGGACAAAACCTTCACTCTTGAACATCCCTTTTCGTTGAAGACCTCAGAAGACAAGTCAACGCCAGCCCGGGACTTGTTATCTTCAAGTTCGATTACCATTGGGACCTAAGTCCTCGAAGCTCAGAATACCTGATCTGATAAGGTCCTGCACCTTATTCTTCAACTGAAAGCAGCTTTCCACATCATGACCAGGAGCACCCGAATGATACACACAATGTTGATCAGGCCTATACCACCACCGAGGGTTGACGGGTATAGCCGGCGGGTCTCTGGGAGTAATCAAGTTCCGCTCTATCAAAGAGGGATACAGTTCTGCGTACGACATAGGAATTGGGTCAAAAATGATCTTCTTCCTCTCATTACTTGTACTGGCTTGATTACCATTGTGAGGCTGGTAAGCCTGCTGTTGAGGACGATGTTGTTGGTGCTGATATTGCTGAGTTGGTCTTCTTTGCTGTTGTTGAGTTGCTGGAATAGTCACATCAGCAACTTTACGATACTGTCCTCTGTTCACATTCCTCCGACAGTGCACAACATTTGTTTCACTCTCTCCCCTTCTGGGTGCCCCAGAGGATGGCTTCTTACAACTCTAAGAACTTGAAGAGCCAGGATCTTGTATCTTTCCTGCTTTGATAAGACTCTCAGTCCTCTCCCCACAGACAACAACATCAGAAAAGCTACTGAACGGGCAACTCCCCATGCGGTCCATGAACACACCCTGCAAGGTCCCGATGAACATGTCAGTCAGCTCTCTCTCCAACATCGGAGGTTGTACTCTAGCGGCTAACTCACGCCACCTCTAGGCATACTCTTTAAAGCTCTCACCAGTCTTTTGACACAAGCTCTGCAGTTGGGTCCGGCTCGGCGCCATATCCATGTTGTGCTTGTATTGCCTCAGAAAGGCTTCACCCAGATCTCTCCAGCTTCTGACTGATTCTTTCTTCAGGTCCATGTACCAGTCCAAAGACGCTCCAGACAAACTGTCTTGGAAAAAGTACATCCACATCTTTTCATCGTCTGTATATGCTGAGATTTTCCTGTAGTAGGCCTGCACATGAGTACAAGGACAGGAAGTGCCATTGTATTTGTCAAAGGACGGCGCTTTGAATTTGTAAGGGATCCTCAATCCATCAACCAAACCCATATTTGTCACATCAAACCCCAAAGAGTTCTGACACTCCATGGCTCTGATCTTCTCAGCTAGGGCATCCACTTTTCTATCCCTCTCTTCAGTTCTCACGACTTCGTCTTCATCACTGAGAAGAGTAAACATATCCTCCTGCCGGTCAACCAACGGAGCAGGATGGCGAATAGGAGCACGGGTTGCTCTGACATTAACAGTCTCTGCAGCAAGAGGCTGTCCGTTGACTCTGATACCCTTCAATTCATCTCCCATGGCATAGTCAGTGGCGGGAGCAGCAGCAACAACATTCTCATGAACCGGGACACCCACTGGTGAAGCACGGCTAGGCGGTGGAAGCACGACTTCCTGTCTCTGGGCTAAGGCACGCAGCTCCTCTTGCCCCTGAACAACTCCTTGCATCATTGTCATGAATTGGGCCATGTTAGTCCTCATCTCAGCCAACTCAGCCTGAACCTGATCCATACTTCTCTGTTGATTCAGTCTGGTGTGGACGACGATCAACAATCCTGTCTCAGTCAGGAACCAGAGTGAGAAGTCTCTCCCAAGCATGTCTGTAATGCAAGGATGATATGTGCATGATATGCGTATGATGCAGATGCTATTTTATCATGAATGATCCAAATGAAGGATATGCGTATGCGAGTTAACTTTTTTCTTTATGCAGTATTATTTTTTTTGGAAAATAAACATGCTATAATACAGATGATGCAGTTATGACTGGTCGGCTATGCATCACAAGGCACAGGATCAGAGCTTCGGCCTGAATTCGGAACCACAAAGTCATCTGAAACCCAAAGTCATCTGAGACCCATACCTCTGAACCAAGTCACCATCTGAGCAAGTACTCTCAAATTCAGCCCAGGGATCCGAAATAAACGGAACCCTCTGATCAATACTAGGGTCAAACCTCCAGCGTCCAGAAATAAAGATCCATAAATCCGGCTTAAGGTCACCAACACAGCATCACTGGCAGAAACTTGTACTTGCAAGAATCAAACCCTCCCCTCACAGGTGAATTCTAACAAGGTCATCCTAAGGCGGACAATGGTCTCGAAAATCGGGCAAAGATCTCTTAAGATCGTCTAAACCAAAGATCCGGGACAGAACGGGTGTGCCGTTGCAGCTCTCTTAAGATCGTCTAAACCAAAGATCCGGGACAGAACGGTCACCGAAGTCAATAGCCCAAAAGAGATAATCCAACCTAAGCGGAATAACTCCACCCGAAAGGACTCTCTCAAATGAACCTCGTCCGGCTGTGGTGACACGTCCCCTCATCATGTCGTACAACATGTGAAGAAACATGAGACCACGCTAATCCTAGGTGTATACTCAGGCCTGGGTATTGGGCCTCACTCAGAACACCCACCCCAAATTAGAGGAACCAACCTGTACAGAATCCAACATGACAGTATGATGCATGCAAATATCTATGCAAACATAAATGCAAACAATAAATGAATGCAATAAATGAAACAGCAAAAGTAACCAAACCCTATCCTAGAGAGCGCTAGGACTGACTCGCTTAGGGAAGATGGACTAGCAGAAGGTCAACTTCTATAGTCCCCAGCAGAGTCGCCAGCTGTCGCATTACGCGAAAAACCGGCGGGAAACGAAAACAACAGAGCCGCCACCGTGCGTTATTTATCCCAAAGAGGGAAAGGAAACGCTCGAAGTAAACCTGGAAAAGGCATGGTCTCGCGACCAAAGAGAGATGGGATCGGGAGTCGGTTATGCGAAGGGAAGGTATTAGCACCCCTACGCATCCGTCGTACTCGACGGGATCCACGCACTAAAGGAAGGATAAGGTTGCTAGAAACTGCTCACAAACTGCACACACAAGGCTGGAAAAAACACACAGAAAGACAAAAGAAACAAGACTCGGCAGGATATCGCATCCTGGGCCTACGTAGTCTGTCAAGCACAGACATCAGAGTCGACGTAGTTCGGGACAGGGGAAACGTGCTCGCTAGGATGTCGCATCCTATGCATACGTATCTTCTCTGACTGGAGAAGAATCAGAGCACTCGTAGCTCGGCTAACGCACGCCAAACAAAACCACACAGGAAACCGACTGCCAATCGCTGGACTTACGTCAGACTCCACACAAACAGGAAAACCTGGAGACCGAATGCCAATCGCTGGACTTACATCAGACTCCGAACCAACAAACACACACACACAGGAAACCGACTGCCAATCGCTGGACTTATGTCAGACTCCAAACACACACAAAGGGGTTGAAAAAGAAAAAGGGCGCCCGGAGAGATCAGCTCATCTCCTGCCTACGTACCTCATCTGGTATGAGGATCAGGGCGACGTAGTTCCCTTGAACAGGGAAAGAACTTCTAACCTAACCAGAGACTGGGAAATGACAAACTAGAAGGGAGCCTGACTCGAGCCTAATAGTTATCATGTAAATTCACCATGGTCCTAGGTTAAGGTTTCTATCTAACTTGCACAGGGAGCAAGCTATCCTAAACAGCACAGGAAAATACATACAAGCACACAAAGCAAGCACACACACTATATGCACACAATTGGGCTCATACCAGGGTTAGGCTGTGAAACACAAGCCAACTGGAATCGGGTGTAGTTAGCTCTTAACCCTAACATTGAGAGTTAGGGTGAAGCAGATGAAATGGGAAGTGAGGGTAAGACCTCATAACTCTTATCCATGGCCTGGGAGAGCTTCAGACAAATGAAAGTGCGGGAGTTCAGAAAGTTGGAACTCTTCTCCACATATGACTGACTCAACAGGGATCTTGGGTTAGTATCCACAATGCATCAACACAAGGTGTGTGAGCAAAGTGGATGACACACTGAGTAGCAGGAGATGGATTACACATCTCTTTTATCTGTCAATTGCCTCTTAGAGGTCTTTACCTGCTTGGCACAAATTTAAACATTCACAAGCATTGCCTCTTAAGGAGGGCTTCAGACAGGTGCCTGCCCAAGTAACAGGACAGGTCTTCCAGACTACATGAAGAAGAGAGGTTATACCTAATTGGTTAAGCAACCAAGCAAAAGCAAGTTCAAAGTGAACTTAAGCAACTTATGTACCTGTGGAAACATCAAACAAATCAGTACACAACTCAGACAAACAGACAACATCAATATCAACAGTCAAACCCAATAAGCAAAGGCATAAGCCACAAGTCAAGCTCAAATGAGTTAACAACCCTACAAAACACACAATGTTAGTAGTCAAAAGTAAGCATCAAATGCTCAAGTGTTGAAGCATAATGAATCATATAACTTGGATGTTTAACCTGAAATCAAAGCTCAAACATGAGAAGCAAAACACTAGGTCAAAGCCTAGGGTCAAAGATGGAGAAAAATTCAAAACAGAACCTGAAAATTAACATGATGAAACTTCAAACAATTATTGACACATTGCAAAAAGTCTCACATCAATATCAATTACCAAATGCATTTCATGATCAATTGAAATTCAAGGCAATTTTAAAGCTCAAATAGGATCAAACAGAATGAAAAATCTCAATTAAATCAGAAATGATTCACAAAAATCTGGAAAAATCCATGCATATTCAAGACATCTCAAATGATCAGCATGCAAAAAACCAGAACAATTGAGCATCATTTGATAGGGTAAACACATAGCACAAGATGAACATCCAAAGGTGTGACACAAATTGTCACACCTACTTAGAAAAATCACAAACCAGAAATGATAAATGATAAAAATGCAAACTCAACACCAAAATGTCAAGCCAAGTGTCTAGTTTCAACATGTAAATTTTCAGATTCATTGGATCAACAACCAGAATTTCACAAATGCAAAAGCAAGGCAATGTCAAAATGGACACATGAACAATAACCCTAGGGCAAAAATTTAATCAGCCAGGCACAATTTGAGTTATCATGATGATAAAAAACTAGAGAGAAAAAGAAATTCAATGCAAAAATCCCCATATTTTTTGGATCATTATTGAATGAGATATGATTTTTTAAAGATGCAAATGAAAAATGAAATGAAAATTGAACAAGTAAATGAAATAATAGGAATTATTGGAATTAATTTGAATAATGGTTTTGGCGCCAGCCTTAAGCGCTGCGTTTCATTAAAGAAACGCCTGGCCAATCACAAGCGAGCATGAGCAACACATGCAGCCAATAGGAAACGAGCCCTAGCAACATTAGAAAACACTTTTGCGTGGCATATGCAGGATTAAAACCGTGGCCATAGGGACTGTACTTCTTCTTCCCCAAACGCGTGCAAGAACAGTAACCATTCAAGAACAATGAAGAACAATTTTTCCAGATTTTGAAAACAATCATATCAACATGTAGCCTAAACATCCTAGAGCAAGAATCAACCATTGAAATAGCATTTAACATCACAAATCACTTGGATCGAGCAAAGTAAAATTCATCATGAAACTTTAAATCTTCGAAACTAAGTGAATATGGCATGGTTTTTAGTGAATCAGAGCTCAGATTAATCACAACAATGGGATCTACAAGAATAGCATAAGCAAATTGAGAAATGAGAGACACGATTTCATGACCTCTTGAAGAGCAGCTTTCGAATTCAATGGAATCAGGCCTTGCAATGCTCAAATGATCTTCTAGCAAGCGTGTAGAGTTGATTGGAAGAGGTCTTGAGGTCCAATTGCTCGTGATTCAACAGAATTTGGATTTCACCATTGATGAGCTTCAAGCTTGAGCTGCTTCAAATTGCACGAATTCACTTGGATCTTGGTTCAAACATGCTCCATGATGATACTAGATGATGAATTAGGCAAGGAAATGTGGTTTGATTTGAAGAAATTTGAAGAAAAAATGAGAGAAAGTTTGAGAGAAATTTTGAGATCTGAAAATTTTGATGTGTGTTTTTGAAATTCTGTTAGGGTTTTAGCTTATATACTCTCTCCTAATCATGCTTAATTAGGCTCTAATCAAATGCTAATGAAAATGGTTAAGTTTGGAGGTGTTTTGCAAAAATGATTTTTCACCCTTATGCATGGCAATGGCATGTGAACAGTACACGAATTTTGATTATTTTCACTTAAAATGCAATTTTGAAACCAATGGCAATTGCAAAATATTTGAATTATGCACCAAATTTAAATGATGAAATTTCCCTCCAAAAATCCCAAAATTGGCAAGTGTTCATGTGATGAAAATTGATGCAATGCAATGCAAGATTTTGAAATTATAGGTCAAAACAAGAATAATGCAAAAAATGCCATGCAATTTGGAGTTTTGGTTGAGAAGTTATGCACATTTGAATCTCCATGTACACCTTGCCTAGATTGATCCATATCTCTTCAACCACACATGAGAAATTCATGATCTTAGACTTTTTGGAAGTGGGAGAGGAAGATCTTCAACTTTCATGTTGGACAAAATTTCATTTGAAGCTTTCTTGATGATGTAATCTTGAGTTGAAAACCTTTCCATTTTTGGCAAATTCAAATTACAGGTCACCTGCTATTTTGGGCAAGTCTTAATATGACCTCAAATCCTTCAATGTTGATGTTTGAAATGTCAAATGAGACTTGTATGAACATGAATAAGGCATCTCTAACCATCCCCCACCTCCAAATCCACAGTTAAACTGACAGTTGACTTCCGTTGACTTTTTTAGGTTTCAGATGAATTGCACATGGACTGATGAGCTTTGAGCCTCCAATTCTTGGCCAATCCACTTCAAAATGATCCTTAGATCACATGAACTCATTGGAACCACCCTAGGGCTTTGAGCTGATGGAAAATGCCTTTGTTGCCTTGCACAGTGGAATCTCTTGATCAGTCTGTCTGATGAGATGCAATGGACTAATGCAATGACAATGCAATGTTAATGTGATGTTAATGACCTAAAAAATAAAATGTATATACAAATGGGAGGTGCAAATTTGAGGTGCTACACATATCTTGCTCTTGCTCGGCCATTCTACGTCGGGCTTGAGCTCTGGTGTTGTACTGGTGTGAAGGTCTCAGTGTGGAAACTATTGGAGAAGAAATGACGGAAATGAGTTTTTATTTTGATAAAAAATTCAAGTGTGATGACATATGCATGAATGCAATGAAAATTTAAATTTTTAAAAGTTTCAAGGAACTTAAGAGATGATTGCAAACATCAAAAGGAAAATAACAATGGTAAAAAGAAACTCATTTCATTAATCAGAGAGAGTTACAAAGTTTGAGTACACTTTCAAAAGTTCTATACAAAGCTAAATAAAAGCTAAATAAAGTCCTTAGGAGATTCCCCTAGTAGCCTCAAGTTGAGCTTCTTAATTTGTTCTTCCATCTCAGCCTTCTCGAGCACAAGCTTGTCCACGATCAACTTCCAAGGAGTATATGACTGAACGGAATAGGAAAATAAATCCTCTTGCACCTTTCTCTTATTTTTTTAGAGATCTTCTTCATTCTTCATCTTCAACTGCCTTTGAAGTTCTTCATCCTCATTGTTGATGATTTGATACTTGTTCTTCCAAGTGTCCCTTTCTCGCTGCGCTTTGGTCAAAGCAATCTTCAACTTCTCTGCATCAGTCATGAAGATATAGGTAGGTTCTTTGTCAGCTAAAGGAAAAGGCTCTTGGCGAGGATAAGTAATTTTCAAGTTGATGGCCCTATCTTGCACCCATTTAAGGTAAGGTTCTAAAGAGACACAATTTGTCTTCCCTAAAACTTTCTTTTCTAGCTTATGAACATGGCACCAAGCGTGCACAATCTTCTCTTTGAGCACTTTGCAATCTTTACATTCCTTAAAGAACAAACCCTCCAATTGAATATTCTTTGGCTTATCTCTCATTGGATAACCGAGTTGACGACGAGCTAGGATTGGGTTGTAACGGATGCCTCCTTTTGTACTAAGAAGAGGTACATTAGAAAATCCTCCATAACTATCAATGATACTAACTCCATCATAGTCATGATTATACCTAACAATATCTGAATGTGTGAGCGTTATAATCTTCTGCGACCATAAAAGACCATTCTTAAGATCCCAAAAAGCATGAGACCTAAGCAAGTGAGAAATAAACCACTTGTACAACATAGGCACACAACCTGTAATCATTCCCCCGCTATAAGAATTCCTCATATGAACAGAATGATAGGCATCAGCAAGCAAAGTAGGAACTGGATTTCCTATTAAGAAGATCTTGATGGCATCCAAAGCAACGAAGTCGTCAAAACTAGGAAAGAGGAATAATCCATAGATAAGTAGAGCAAAAATAGCCTCAAACGCATCCACACTCCTCATTCTAGCAAAATGCTAAGCTTTGTTCATTAGAAACTTAGCTGTCAAACCAAGCATTTTTCCTTTTGTGGTCATGTGATCCCTGATCTCTGACATTTTCAAGCGAGTAGCCTTTGCGATGTCTTGATCTTTGGGATCTTCCTCCAAACCAGAAAATGGAGCTTGACTAGAAATAGGAACACCAATCAAATGAGAGTATTCTTCAAGTGTTGGCATAAGCTGATAGTTGGGGAAAGTGAAGCAGTGATACACGGGATCATAAAACTGAATCAAAGTAGAAAGAAGTCCATATGCCATGTTGATCTTCAAAAGAGAGAGCAAATGTCCATATCTTTTGCTGAAAGCCTCTGTGTCAACAACCAAAGATCCCAATCTCCTTAGGTCTTCTAACTCAGGACTCTTGAAAGTGTACTTTTGAGTTTTTTTCCTTCCAAAATCCATGATAAACCTAATGTTTGCAACAAAAGTTCCTAAGTTCCTTGAAAACTTTGTTAAAAAAAATTATGTTTATGATGCATGGATGTATGAATGCACAAACACACAAACAAGGGTCACACACAAATAGGGTTCAAAGGTTCGACATTGCGAGCATGAGGCCATGGGTCTAACCATCCCAAATGTACCATGGGTTTATTTTGTACCTGTACAGTGGGTTCTACAAAGGTTCCCAAAAATCATTGACCCATCTTTCGGATATTATCAACACGCCAATTACTCGGGAATCAATAATATTCTCAAGAGAATCTCATTTGAGTGTAGTATCACGTCTCAACTATTTCAGATTTACACCTTCATAGTCATCGCACTACATCCTTAAGACCAAGTGGGGTAAAGGGGTTACTAAGGTCCTCAGCTTCTCAGGTTACCCAAATCAATATAGTATGTGTTTTCACAATTGCTTGATCAACAATACTAATTGTAAAGTGAACCTCCACATGAGTGGTGGATTCTCAAGTCAGCTTGTTCAGGATTAATCTCCCTATAAGCCTTCTTGACTATACCACATCCTATCTTATTTCTGTACACTCAAGTTCGGGTTAGGACTTAACTCACCATACAATGGATCGCCCAAAACAAAGATCCAAACAAACAAAAAAAACTAACAATAACAACACAAATATAATCAAAATAGGCTTAACCCTCTTACAATGTGTCCCCAGTGAAGTCGCCATTTCTGTCGCGGTGATAATCGAATATCAAGCTATTGTATTAACTTGAATCACAAAACATTAAATGTTCACCACCGAACTTTAATTTATCCAAGGGAAGGGGAAAAATCGAATAAAACCCTAATTGTGCAATGGAAAAACAATGCGAAGAGATCTAAAGTTTGGGGGTTGGTTATACTAAGGGAAGGTATTAGCATCCTCAGTATCTATAGTATCCTATAGGAACATTTTAAAAGTATTTGTGTTAAGTTATTATTTGTTTGCTATTATTTGGAAATGTTTTATTGGGAAGCACCTAAAGGTTTTATTAAGTTTGCTCGCCAAAACTTCGCGGTCATGTGCCTACGTATCCTTATAAGGATGGAATCAGAGCAACCATAGTTCACCTAACTAATGGTGAAAGAACACTTAGTAGTGATCAAGGTTCCAAATTGGGAAGTAAGTGTTCATAACAAACATACTTAAAAGAGTTACAAACTCTTACTTAAATCTAAGTTGAAAGTGAGAATGACTCTATCAAGGTCAAAGGGAAACTAGGGATTGCTAAATTACCTATGACATTAAGTCAATAAAGACGTCTTTCCCTTGGATTTAGGCAAAAAGATAAACAAAATATAAGCAAGATGAAGAATATGTTCAAGCATGACATCAACAAATATAAGCACATGATAAAGAAGATGTTCAAGCATGACATCAACAAAGATAAACAAATGGTAAAGAAGATGTTCAAGCATGACATCAACAAGGACAAACAAATATGAAGAAGATGTTCAAACATTACATCCACAAAGATAAGCAAATGAATATGATGTTCATACATGACATCAACAAATATAAGCACATGATAAAGAAGATGTTCAAGCATGACATCAACAAAGATAAACAAATGGTAAAGAAGATGTTCAAGCATGACATCAACAAGGACAAACAAATATGAAGAATATGTTCAAACATTACATCCACAAAGATAAGCAAATGAATATGATGTTCATACATGACATCAACAAATATATGGAAGCATGATCATAACAATATCAAGCATGATATGTAAACACATATGTACAACATGTGAACATGAACAAATATATAATAACATCAATCAAAGATGTATAAAGTTAACATGAATATGAATGACATGGATATATCATCGTGAAGAAACAAAAATGAATGAGATAACGAAACATGAACATGTATATGGATGTCATAATAAGTATGAATAAACATGTGTATGCATGAAGTAAGACATGGTTTGGACATAACATCAACTTAATCATGAAAACAATTTAAGGTATTAAAGACATGCATGTTAAGGTTCAATATTATCACAAACAAAGGTTCAACATCATACAAAAAGTTTGAATATGTAAGCATACAAGTCATACAAAGACATGCTATTACAAGTTTAAAGCATTTGTAAACACATAAACAAAGAAAAACACAAGGGAATACATGGACACAAAGGTTCAACAATACATGAAATAATGACATGTGAATCATGGAATAATGGCAAAAGAAGCACACAAAAGTTCATGGCATATTAACAAAAGTTCAAAGCACATAAACATGTAAACATACATTAAAGTAAGTCAAAATTAGGTCAAAACCAAGAGTAGCATATTAACAACATCAAACAAAGTTCATATATGATGCACAATATTCATATAAGTCATGGTGATCAAGAAAAATTAAAGTATCAACCAAAGAAGGTCATTTGAAACCCTAAAACAATCCTAAAAAGGTACCAACTTTAGACAAGTATAAGTATGTGAAAAATAAATCAATTCTGGAATTTCTTTCTACCATCATAAAATAGACAAAATTATGAACACATAGCAAAAAGAGTGGGTCAAAAAGGCTTAGGGATCATCAAGTTATGAGCATTTGAAGTTATGAAAAATAACAAAAATAAATAGGCAAAAAAAACAATGAATAAAAATGGGTCTGGGGCCAGCAGGATTCAAACCCCAAAACTCTTGCACACACAAAGCCTTAACACACACACTCTAACCGCTGGGGTGGTGATACATCCAGTAAACAAAATGCAAGCACTAATATACATAATAAAAAGGTTCAAGAAATTGGAAAATGACACCAACTCATCATCTTCTTCCTCGGGTTCTTGCATGTTTCTTTTCATTTTTTCCTTCAAACTTTCAACAACCATAACTCTCTCAAATGGCCTTCAAACTTCAAACTTCAAATTTTCAACAACCAAACCTCTTGCTTCATATTCAAACTTAATACCACCACAACTTAGTTTTCACATTCACACATTCGATAATGATTGTAACTCAAACTCATTAGCATTTTGGTTCTATTTTTGTGCTTAAAAATGGGTTTCATTCATGGCTTGCATTTTGAGAGAGTTTTTGAATCAAGTTTGAGAGAAGTGGTTTTGTTTGGTTTACACTCTTTTTGGGATTTTTTGTTATTACTACTTTTCATTTATCATTTTCAATCACATTTTATCATTATTATGTTTTCTTGTTTTTTTATTTACCTATTGTTATGATTATATTGGTTGATGACAAATCTTGAATATCATTGATTATTGATCCTAAGGTTGATTGAACCTTCAACATTTCAAACATATTGATGAATGATCAATGGATCATTCTTGACATTTTGAGGTATTGATAGGTTACCTTTGGTTGATCATATTGTTGAATCTCTTGATGATAGATGAGGCCTTTTGTAACTTTGTCAGTAACTACTAACTTCTAACTTTTATATTATTGCACTTTATTTCTTCACCATTTAAATTCTCGCAATTTACTTTCCACAATTTATTTTTATTGTTCATTTTATTTCAAGCACTTTATGTTTATGTACACTATCATCCATTTACCTCATATATCATTTACTTTGTGCCATTTTATTTTCTTGTTATTTCCTTATCATTTTGCATAATCAAAAAGAATAAAAACATGATAAAATGGAAAGACTAAAAAGATGTACCATTTGTGACTTAATGTCGGACTTAGAGGACTTATTAGGAACTTTGCATTTGGACCTTGGACTATTGTATTTGACTTATTGTTTAACTTGGAGTTTCCATAGACTTGTAATATTTTATTGCAAGAATGACATTCATGGCACTACCCTAGGGAGACATGTTCTTAAGCTCGTTATCCACTTATTAGCATAGGTCACCATGCATACACAATGCTTTCTCTTGGGTTACCTACAATGAGATCCTTTATTTCTCGCATTATTTACCTTGTAATTTTCCATGTACCCCCCCCCCCCCCCTCCTGGTTGTAATTTTATTTTCCTTTGTTTCCCAATCCTTGGCGAGCATAATAAATAAAAATAAACCATTTCCCCTGATAGGAGATAAGAATTAAGATAGATAAAACACCCATGCATGTAGATAACTTAGATGATTCCCATCGAATACGATGGATATGAGGGGTGTAAGACCCCAATTTTGACCCTAAGATCCCTCATGCAATTTCATCATAAGCATTAGCATTGGGATCATATCTTGGCATCCTCCTTACCCCTCCTTTCATTGGGTTTATTTTGGGAGATATCACCAAGAATTTTGTGATTATATCATACTTATATATTATCAATTTTTACTAACAAAAATACAAAAAACATGTCTTTGCATTTATCTAACTCTTTTGTAGGTAGGGCATGATCTCATTGATTCATCAAGTTCACATCTAGGGTTTGAGACCCTCATGAACAAAGAGCACAACCAATAATTGATTCAAGAATGGTTATTAATATCACATATGAGTCCCAATGATCTCTACATGTTATATTGATCATGTTTTCTTCAAGAGTTTGAGGGTGATTTGCCTTGGAAACCCTAGTTTGACTGGGTATCTTGAGTAACTTCTCCAACAAGCTATCTCACCAATTGATAAAAAATTTCAAGGGACACTTTAAATATTCATCATCTTATACATATATGATCTACCATGAGCCAATAAAGTCAAGAGAATTGGAAATTAGCAAGTTGGTTGATGGTGGTTGGCCAGATGAATTCATCTAATCAAAACTGGGTCTCCCTAGACCCTATCTCCTACAATTTTCACCATATGAAAATGATTCCAAGAGAAAACTTACTCTAAATGACATTCCAAACAACTTTCATGTTGAGACCTAGAGCTAGTTTTGCTTGGAAAATCATTTTCTATGTTGAAACATTATAGGTCATTTTGTCTAAACCCTAATTTGAAAGTCAACTTCCTAAGGCCATAACTTGCTCAATTTTTATGAGTTGAAAGATTTCCAAGTTGCAAAATCAAATTAAATGTGTATACTTCAAATTTTATGTTTGGAGTGGGAGCTAATTCAACTTTTTTGAGCATGTGATATGAGGCTACATTATAGGTCACTTTTGACCTATACCATTGATCAAGTGATTTTTCCAAACTTCAAAAATGCATAACTCTATCATTTCAAATCCAAATGACATGAAATTGGTTACCATTTTAAAGGTTTTTGAGAGAGATATAACTTTTATGAAGACATTTTTCTCATTGGAAGCTCATGTGAAAAGTTAAGCAAGGTGGAATATTGAGACATATGGCTTGACACTTAGAAATATTTTGATATGTCAAAAATTTCCAAACTTCCACCTCAAATTTCTCCAAGTTCCAATCTCCAAATGAAAAAGTGTTGAACATGAAAGTTGTTCCTCTTGATCTCACCTTTCTAAAGAGCTCAAATTCATTCATTTTGGATAAGAAATGCATAGGTTGCGCATGGCTTAAACAGGGTGACATCACTTGGCATGGATCAAACTTTAAGCATCAATGTGCATTTGCCTTGCAATCCAAGCTTACTTCAGAGCATCTGATGTTCATTTAGGGACCTCTAGCAATCATTTCATGGGCCTATGCGCGCCCATGCACCATGACATCACCATTTGCCAAAATTGGAAAGTGAATGAGAGTGTGCAATTATCAACCATTTCAGCTATAAATAGAGCTTCAATTGCTCAGAAATTGGGACACAATTGCCCCAACTTTGATCCCCCACTTCAAACCCTTAATTATCAAAGGATAAGCCTGCGAAATTCTCTTGAATTTGAGCTTGAATCTCCACTGTTTTGGAATTCAATTCTCCAGAAATCCATAGCTTTTAAACCATTCAATCCTTCTCCTGCAAGCAAGTGGAGTGAGTCCAAGCATAAGCAAGATCAAGACCTGTTGAATCCAGACCTCCATTGAAGGTATTTTTCAGAAATTTTAAACTTGTAGGTGTTTAATTAGCTGCATTGTATGGTAAAACACTAGCTGGATTCGAATGTCTTGACTGATGTCATGACATGGTGTGAAGGTGTGACTGCATTGTAGGTTAAGATATCTAACTGTACTCTGATGTCTTGACTGATGTCATGACACACTTGAGTAGTTTACTGCAGGATTAGCTAATATAGGATTTGTTGAATGTCAAATTGGATGTGGTGACATTCATCCCTGTCAGCAAATACTGAGGAATAGAACAGTTGGTGTTCTGTCAGAACTCAGTGTTTAGTTCCGGTCTGGTTATCAAGGAAATACCAGACCTGGCATAAAGCCTACTGTCTGAATGTCAAACTGGATGTTATGACATTCATCATTGACAGCATATACTGAACAATAAACAGAGTGGAGTTCTGCTACACTTCAGTATGTTTCTTAGTCTGTTCTTCAAGAATAAAACAGAACTGACTTAAGGCTAAATGTGTAAATGTCAAATTGGATGCTTTGACATTTATTATTGTAAGTTGCTACTGTAGAATGGACAGTTTGGTCCTGTACAGTTCAACAAATGATGTACAGTCTGTTTTCAGGAAAAACAGACTTAGCATATGGTCCTTGATGTCAAGCTGAATGTTGTGACATTCATTCCTGACAGCATATGTTATATTGTAGGTTGTTTAGTGTTCTGTTTCAGCTTTTTCTCAGGCTATTCTTCAGGGATTCAACAGCTGAGAGAAAATCCAGGAAAACAACAACCAAGCTACATTTAATGAACCTAACAAATAGCCTATTTGTTAGTAACCTAGATGTGGAATTTAGGGGAACTCGCGTGACCTTAAATTCAGGAGAATACAAGTGCAAAGGCCCAAGTACTGCAATATAAAAGGAAGTCGTTCCTTCATTCAGAACTGGGGATTTTGAGGCGTGAAGATTTAGTGTGTCCATCATACTTCACTGCTGTATTTTTGTGAGTCTTGTATTAGACATATCTTGTAAACCAAGTTATTATCACGTAGATGATTGCCTTGGTGTAGGGTGTTCATTGAGTTGTAAGTGTTGTGTCACTCTAAGCTTTTAAGCGTGAGTGCTGTGTATCTTGATTAAAGTTGTTAAGCACAATCAAGAGTTGTTTGAAGTGTGACTTCAATATTATCTTTAATATTGATTAAAGGTAGTAATCACTGAGGTGATTGAGGGGGAGTGAGTAGGAACTCTGATCTTAGAGTAAGATTGAAATTGCATTGGGTAGGGATTAAGTGAAGAGTTGTAAACGGGTGAGTTTAGCTTTGAATTAATACTACTGATAGTGGATTTCCTCCCTGGCTTGGTAGCCCCCAGATGTACGTCATGTTGGACTGAACTGGGTAAACAATTACTTGTGTTATTTACTGCACTTACTCTTAAGTTCTGCATAACTCTTGTCTGTGCAGAATTGGATGTCATAACAACCTGTGTGACATCGAAAGTCTGATAACTAGAATTTCAAAACTCTTCGATTCTCTCAAATTCTTGCTCAATTCTATTGATTCTTTGGTTGTCTGAAGTCCTACCAATGTAGGCAAGAAGATTGAGTTGCTTTGAGGTCAAATCGAAGCAACTCAGTTCATGTACCTCAAATTTCAATTCCATGTATCTCTCAATATACTTGGAATTGGAGTGAATGGAGGTCAGATTCGAGCTCAGTGCCATTTTTTCTTCAAGATCATGTCCTTGTTTTTCTTTATGGTGATGGTTCATGGTGGACCAGTCCGGCGAGGTCCACCAGAGAAGGTGACCGGAGCTCTGGCTCCGGCGATGACTTGGCTAGCATCTGAACCACATGATCAGTCCCTCACGTTCTAATCTTGAGCATTGGTGTTGATTACCACATATGCCACGCGCTAACTAAGGTCCATGGTGGATAGCGTGCTAGGGACCATCTGATCTGTCACCTCAATTAATGAGGGAGATCTGATGGTCCACGTAATTTAGATTTTCTGAATTTTTATTTTAATTGCATTTTCTTCAATAATTCATATTAAATTCAATATTGATCCAAAAAATATGGGACTTTCATTGAAAATTTTCAAATATTTTTCTCTTTCATATTCTGAATTAAAATTATTTTTTGGATCATTATTACTCCCTCCGTTTCTTTTTAAGTGTCGTTTTAGCATAAAGCTCTCCAACCAAGATAAATGAATTGTTATAATTTTTTTCCCATTGTACCCTCATTTTAATCCACCATATACTTTCTCTTTCTAAATAAAATTCATTAATATAAGTACTCATTAAATTATTTACTTCAAATAACTAATTTCATAATTTTCTCCACATAACTCTCTCTCTCTTCCGTTGCATTTTTCAACTACTCCTAAATTTTTGGAATTAATATTGCTTGCTATAGGAATACGTACTGCTTGCATTTTCATTAATGGCTAAAGGAAAACTTATTGCTTATTGTTTCAATGAATGGCTAAAGGAAAACTTTGAATAGGAATGGGAGTTATGTATGGGAATGAGAGTACGTATTAAGAAAGAGAATTTTATGGAAAATGTGGAGTGAGTTATTACATATATTAAGAAAGAAAAATTTATGGAAAATATAAAGTTGAGTTATTTAAATAGTAAGGGTATAATTGACAAATTGTAACATTAAAACATCAAAACGACACTTAAATAGGAACAAAAAAAATCTTCTAAAACGACACTTAAAAAGAAACGGAGGGAGTAATATTTTTCATGAATTAATTGATTTTGCATTTGTTTTTAATTGTTTAAAAATATTTTTAAATGTCCAAAAATTATGAAATTTTTTCTGCAAGGTCCTTTGACCTTGTTTGACCTATGATAAATCTCATGGCCATTTCTTTGGTGTTTTGATGAGATTTTAGGAATTGGACAAAACATATTTGATTTAAATGCACTATTTTATTATTTTTAATTGAATAAATGCCAATTAATTTTATTGACCATTTGTATTGACTTATTTGAGTCCGCTTATTGTTGTTGGGCCTTGGGCAAGGTTGATTTGACTTTGTCAAGTTAATATCATTGGATTTAGGGGATTGATGGAATGTACATTCCATCTCCCAAAATGAATTAATGATATTAATTTGGTAAAAGTCCTCATTTGACCAATTTGTGATTTCATTCATCCCCTTCCCACTTCATCTCATTCCTCTTCTTAATTCATTCATTCCATTTGGCCTATGACATCTCAAAGTCCTAATGCTAGTTGATTGAAAAATTAACATGAGTATGGATGAGATTAGGCCACACCTTTTGCATATTCTTTCTTGTGTGTGGTATGTTTCATGAGCATAGTCCATTATACTATGTCTCTAACATGCATTAACACCAAAATTCTATTGTCCGGCCTCAAATAGTTGTGACTTCTACTTAAGTCCAATTACGATTGCTTAACATAGTGCTAAATTTTTGACATAAAAGGCATAAGAATTCTAGTTAGTGAGATTATAAGTCTCCCCTCTTTCATGGTATTGTGTGGAAACTTGGCCTTCTTTCCTTCCTTTGGAAGATGCTTTGGTTCAAGGATCCATGCTTGTGATAAGTGGGTTGAGTGTTCTCCAGAGAATGTCTTGAAAAAGCAAAAGCAAAAGAAAACTAACCTCTAACCTACTAACTATTGACTTTTAATTTCAAGTTTGTACTTTAATGCAATTTACTTTTAGCACTTTATCTCATTTGCCATTGTTCATATCATTCTAATTGTTTATGTTAATGCAATTTTCACTTTGTCCATTTGGACCATATTATGTGATATATTTTGTTTGTATATACTTTGTTTGTTTGTGTGGTCTTTGACCATTAATGCACATAATAATCATAAAAACCATAAAAAACTTTTGAGTGGACTGTTGGCTTGATCTTGGACAAATGGACTTAGAATCTAGGCAACCTCCCTAAGCTAAAGGACTTGGCCAATGCCAATTTCTTGAGAACCAAGTGCTTGAAATTTGAAATTCATCTGATACATCTTTGAAGACCTCTCTAGGATTCATCTGCAACATGATCATTGTGAAGTTGCTATTTTGAACCTATGACTTGTGGAATTCATCTGTTACATGGGCTATTTTAAAGAAGATCATGGAATGGATAAGCTTGGATGAGGCCATCTTTATTTGATGCCTTTGCTCTCCAAGATAATATAATTGTGCATTTGTGTGTTGCTTGATTCTAAAAGTCCAAGGGAATTCTGGGTTTCTATTGACATTTTTGTCTATTGGATTGCTACCCATTTGGTCAGATCTTTTCAACTCTAAACTTTTAAATTTTGTGCATAGGATAGTCTCTTCATCTTCTCCCCATTTCTTTAATTTCAAAATCTCTCCCTCCATTTTCAAAATCTTCTTTGTGTGAACTATTTTTGTTCTAAACTTTGACCACTTTTGCAAAAAGGTAGAAACTTTGGCCTTATGCCATTGCCTTTTCAAACTTATTTTCTTAAATCAAACTTGTAAATGAACTTAACAATACTTGACTTAAACTTTCAAAAAGCCAAAAAGAAATAACTCATTCAAACCATTTTAGGCCTTTGTGCCTTTCAAACTTAAATTTTGTTAAAAGCAATGCACTCATTTTGAAATGTATATCACGAACTTTGAGGTTTTGATCCCTCATTTTTATGTTGGGACGTAGGCACAAGTCCGAAGGTCTTGTCAAACACAAAAATATAATTAATGAATTCTTTTCTCATCCCCCCATTCTATTTGTTTGTAAACATTGTAGATGTTTTTCATTGGCTGCATTTTGTGTTAAAACACTTACTGTACTTAGATGTCTTGACTGGTGTCATGACATGCTTAAGTAGTATGCTGCAGGATTAGCTAATACATAATTTACTGGATGTCAAACTGAATGTTATGACATCCATTCCTGACAGCAGATGCTAAAGTATAGGCCAGTTAGTTTTTCTGTTATATTTCAGTATTTATCTCAGGCTGATTTTCAGGAAACTAATAGTTGTGCTAAAATTAAGAGATATAGCATATAGCCTATTTTCTGGATGTCAAACTGAATGTTATGACATTCGTTCCTGACAGCAGATGCTGAAGTATAGGCTAATTAGTTTTTCTGTTATGTTTCAGCATTTATCTCAGGCTGTTTTTCAGGAATCTAACAGCTGTGCTAAAATCCAGGAAACTAATAGACCTAGCATATAGCCTATTTGTTAGCACCCTAATGTGTGGAAATTAGGTTAACTTGCTTGACCTTAATTTTAGGAAATTCAAGTACAAGGCCCGAGTGATGCATTATAAAAGGATGGCAATCCTACTTTTAGCAACTCAGGGGTTTGAAGCGTGAAGATTTAAATATATCAGTATAGATCCTTGATGTACTTTCATTGTGTCTTGTATTAGGTTTTACTTGTGAGCCAAGAAATTATCACCTAGATGATTGCATTGGACTAGGGTGTTTATTGAGTTGTAATTGTTGTGTCACTCTAAGCTTTTAAGCGTGAGTGTTGTGTTTCTTGATTAAAGCTTTTAAGCACAATCAAGAGTTATTTGAAGTATATCTTTACCACTGACTTTAAAATTATTAAAGGTTGTAATCACTGCTATGATTGAGGGGGAGTGAGTAGGAACTCAGGTCTTAGTTTAGATTGAAATTGCATTGGATAGGTCTTAAGTGATAGGATTAAACTGGTGGTTTAAGTCCTGAATTAATACCTCTTATAGTGGATTTCCTCCCTGGCTTGGTAGCCCCCAGATGTAGGTGTGTTTGTCACCGAACTGGGTAAACAATTCTCTGTGTCATTTACTGCATTTTACATTTATTGTCTGCATACATTACCTGTCTGCGCAGAATTGGATGTCATAACATCCAGTGTGACATCGATAGTCTGTTACTATAATTTCAATTGGCATCAGAGTAGGCACCCTGCCTGTTAATTTCTGGGTGAGATCTAGGGACGTTACTTTCTAGTACCATGGACAAGGATGTAGGATTCTCAAATAGACCACCCATGCTGGATGGTTCTAACTATGATGACTGGAAACCTCGTATGATAGCCTTCTTGAGGTCTCTCGATAGAAAGGTCTGGAGAGCTGTCAACAAAAGATGGGAACATCCAACGAAGACAGGTAAAGATGGAATCATCATGCAAATTCCTGAAGAAGAGTGGGACAAAGAGCAAGAAGCATTAGCCCTTGGAAACTCTAAGGCCTTGAGTGCACTGTTCAATGGGATAAATAAGAACATTTTCAGACTGGTGCATCACTGTGAACTGGCTAAAGAAGTTTGGAATACTCTCAAAACAACTCATGAAGGTACCTCCAAGGTAAAAATGTCTAAACTCCAAATGCTGACTACTAAGTTTGAAAATCTGAGGATGAAAGAGGATGAGACTATTCATGACTTCCACATGAATATTCTTGAAATTTCCAACACTTCTGGAGGCTTAGGAGAGAAAATGTCTGAAGAAAAACTTGTAAGAAAGATTCTCAGATCATTTCCCAAGAGATTTGTCATGAAGGTTACTGCTATAGAAGAGGCTCAAGATATCTGCAATATGAAGGTTGATGAGCTTATTGGGTCTCTCCAAACTTTCGAAATGGGCCTGTGTGAGAATATTGAAAAGAAAAACAAAAGCTTAGATTTTGTATCAAATACTGAAGAGGATTCAGAAGAAGGAAATATTGAAGGTGATGAAAGCATATCAGAAGCTATAACCATGCTTGGAAGACTGTTCAACAAGTTCATAAAGAAGGTTGATCAAAAAGGTCGACCAAATGTCAAGAACACTTCATCTGACATCAGTAGAAGATCAAAATCTGAAGAAAAGGCCAACCAAGGCAAGGGAATCCAATGTCATGGATGTGAAGGTTTTGGACACATTAGGGCTGAATGTCCTACCTTCCTCAAGATGCAAAAGAAGGGACTATCTGTCACCTGGTCTGAGAGAGACTCTGAGAGTGAATCAGAAGGAGAATCTGCAAAACATGTCAATGCACTAACTAGTGTCTGTGCCTCTGATGATGACTCAAGTGGAGATGAACTTACATTTGATGAACTTGCTGCTTCATATAAAGAGTTATGTGTCAAAAGTGCAGAAGTGTGTATCCAAGGAGAAAAGTAGAAGAAACTCATCAAGGAGCTGGAAGCTGAGAAGAAGAAGCATCTGATAGTCATAGATGGTCTAAATGGTGAGATAACCTTCCTGACCTCCAAGCTAGATCAAATGACAAAATCCATCAGAATGCTGAATAAAGGAACTGATACTTTGGAAGAGATTCTAAAGGTGGGACAGAAATCAGGAACCATGTCTGGTTTAGGCTTTGTTAAGGAATCCTCATATGAATTCAAAAGCTCAAAGGCTGAAGTTCAGAAAATCAAGCAGAAGTCACAACCAATGTCACAACATCATGGAAACAGGAGGACTAACCATCAAAAGAAGAAATTTCAAAGATGGAGATGCCACTACTGTGGAAGATTTGGTAACATAAAACCCTTCTGTTACAGGTTGCATGGTTATCCTAACCAGACCCCTCAAGTCAGACCTAAGCAGAAGGCACCTAAGCATAATGCCCCTATCAAGAAACAACAATGGGTTGCTAGAATATCTCATACATCTCTAAGGGCGTCTACCAAAGAAGACTGGTATTTTGATAGTGGTTGCTCAAGACATATGACTTGGATGAATAACTTACTGGTAGATATACAACCTCATACTACCAGTTATATGACCTTTGGTGATGGAGCTAAAGCCAAAATCAAAGGTGTTGGTAAGTTGGAAAGTCCTGGAGTTCCAGAACTGAATAATGTGTTGTTAGTAAAAGGAATAACTGCTAATCTCATTAGCATAAGCCAACTATGTGATCAAGGCTTCAATGTACAGTTCACTAAGGAAGAATGTGTTGTGACAAATGGAGAAAATAAGGAAGTTATGAGAGGATCCAGAACCAAAGATAACTGCTATCTATGGGAACCCAAAGTAGTTGAAAGGAAGAAACATAATTGTGTATCATTATCCATTACTGAAGCTGAGTACATAGCAGCTGGAAGCAGTTGTTCCCAATTGGTATGGATGAACCAGATGCTGACTGAGTACAATGTCACTCAGAATGTCATGACATTGCTCTGTGACAATCTCAGTGCCATCAACAGTTCAAAGAATCCTATCCAACACAGCAGGACCAAACATATTGACATTAGACCTCACTTCATAAGAGATCTGGTAGAAGACAAAGTGATTGCCTTGGAACATGGGGCAACTGAACTACAACTTAATGACATATTTACAAAGGCTTTGGATGCTACTCAGTTTGAAAATTTAAGGGGCAAAGTGGGAATATGTCTTTCTGAGGAATTATAGCAACTAATGATGCTAAGAATTTACTGTTTAATATTTCAAATTATTAAACAATTGAGAGTATACTCTGATTGGTCAACAGATAATAGCTATTACTCTTGCAACAAGCATTACCTCTTCCATAGTTTCAACTTTCATTCACGCAAGCATCCTCTCAGAGAAACTTTTCATTTCGCCTCTGAGATACTCATCATGTGTCAACAATCCACCTCATCTTCTTCCAAGAACATGTCTGATTCTCCTAGCGCTGAACCAAGCAACCCTAACAGAGAAGATCCTGTTGTTGACTCTGTGAATACCCCACATACAAGAAGACCTAAAGAAACTGTATCAGGCTTCTCCTCAGCCATCGCTCTTGAGGAACGAACCAAAGAAGGATCCAGGTATGTTCACAATGCCATTGCCACTATGGTAACTGGAATACTGTTTGGTAATAGGTCCTTGGGGTTTCCATTCCCTTAAACACTATTGAACCTGATAGTGTTACTTATCAAGAAAATACTGAGTCTTTAGGAAAGAATATCTCTGATGATGTTGAGCAAGCTGATGCTCATAAGGAGCCAAATGTTGACAAACCCTTAGATAATGGGGCTGGTGAGGAAGTTCATGTCACTCATGATGTCAGTGACAACCCTAACTGTGAGGCTGAAACAGTAGACCTGGAGGAATCTTCTGATAATGAGCTGATGTCCTCTGTCCTCCCTAGCATAGCCAAAAGGGTTAGGACTAGGAGAGAAAAGAAAATTGTAGCTCAAAGGTCCCCCAGAAAGAAGATTGATGTTCCAACCTCTTCCAAGACAACGGTGGCAGTCGAGAGTTCCCTCAAGAGGAAAGTTCATGGTCCAACCAAATCTTGGAGCAAAGGGGTGCCCAAGAAAAAGAAGACCAAGTCTGTTATTGTTGAGTCTGACTCAGATGTTCCGTGTAATGTCTCTGACACTCTGCCAAAGAAGAAGCCAACCACTAGCAAGCTTGCAGCTAGTGTCCCTGAGGTACCAATTGACAACATATCTTTTCATTTTGCTTCAAGTGTAAACAGGTGGAAATATGTGTATCAGAAGAGGCTGGCTTTGGAAAGGGAATTAGCTCAGAATGTCCTAGACTGTAAGGAGATTATGGACCTTATTCAAGAGGCTGGTTTAATGAAGACTGTGACTCAGTTCTCAAAGTGCTATGAGATATTGGTGAAGGAATTTATTGTTAATTTGTCTGAAGAATGTGTTGATGGCAAGTCTAAGGAATTCAGGAAAGTGTATGTGAGAGGCAAGTGTGTAAATTTCTCTCCCTCAGTGATCACCAAGTATTTGGGAAGGCCTGATGTAGCTCAACTTGAGCTTGAGGTGACTGACAACAAAATCTGTCAAGTCATCACTGCTAATCAAGTAAGGAAGTGGCCTCTCAAAGGAAAATTGGTGGCCAGTAAACTGAGTGTCAAGTATGCAATGCTGCACAAGATTGGAGCTACTAACTGGGTGCCCACCAATCATAAATCTACAGTTGTTGTAATGCTTGGAAAGTTTATATATGTTGTTGGAACCAAAGCCAATTTTGACTATGGCTCCTATATTTTTGATCAAACTTTGAAGCATGCAGGAAGCTTCAGTGTGAAGGGTCCTATAGCCTTTCCTTCTCTCATATGTGGTATTGTTTTGAATCAGTTTCCAAACATCTTAACAGAGAATGATTCTGTGAAGAAAAGAGACAACCCTATGTCCTTCAATCATAAGCTGTTCCTAGGTACCCATGTCCCTGACATTGTCATGGCAACAGGCGAGACATCACGTGTAAGCAAACAACTAGGTAAAGTTGCTATCATTGCAATGCTCAAAGAAACTTGCAGGGAGTTAGAGGCAAGGAAGCTGAACTTGGAAAAATTAATTAGCAATTTGGAGATGACTGAAGGTGATGTGCTTGGTGAAGCTGCTGCTGTTGCAGAAGAAGCTGAAAGACAAGGTGAAGAGGGAGAAGCAGATGCCAGTCCTGATGATGGCACAAATGATGATGCTGACTCTGAGTCAGAGGACTAGAACATTTCTTGTGCTTCTGATAATTGCTTGTCATTTTATTTTTGTGTGTTGGTCTATAATATTAAGTGTTGCTTTGGCAACATTTTTGAAAAAAAGGGGGAGTAACACCTGTACCCCAGGACAACAGATTTCTTTGAAGTTGAAGGTCCTTTAAACAAGAGGTTATGTTGCTGTTTGCTATCTACTTGATCTTCTCTTGTGCTGCTGCTGTTTGAAGTTTAACATCTATGTTTGCTAAGTGTAGCACCTCAAATTTGCACCTATCATTGTACATACATTCTCATATTAGGTCATAGCATAACATGGTCCACTGCATAGCATTGCATTGTCCCATCTGCCTCAAGTACAAGATCATCAGGAGAATTAGGTCAAACTGATCAGGAGATCAGTCAACCAAGCAAGCAAATGTGTTTCTCATTGAGCCAAGGCCCTAGGGTTGGTCCAACATGTTCACATGACTTGGGGATCCATTTGAAGTGTTTAGGTCAAGGATTGGATGTTCAGAAGTCATCATTCAATGCACAGTCAGTCAGAAACCCTAAAAAGTCAAACTTGGTCAACTGTGATTGATTTTTTGGTTTTGATGATGGGATTTGGTTTGAGAGAGCTTATTCATGTCCAAATGGGCCTCATATATCATGTCAAACACCATCATGGAAGAATTTGAAGCCAGATCAGAATTTTCCAAAAATAGAAACTGGACCTGTAATTGAAACCTGCCAAAAATGGAAAGTCTTGATCCTCAAACTTACATCATGATACAAGCTTCAAATGAATTTTTGCCCAACATGAAAGTTGAAGATCTTGTTCTCCCATTTCCAAAAAGTCCAAGAACACTCAATTCCCATGTATGGTTGGCAAGTTATGATCAATTCATTTTCAAAAATTCTTGAACTTCAAAAGGCCATATCTCCCAAACCATTTGGCCAAATTGGGTGGGGTTTTTTGCTACAAGTCACATTTGATGCCATCTTCCCAAAAATGTCATCACCATTCACCAAAACTTCACCAATCAAAATGGCATTTTTGGACTTGCATGAATTGATTTCAAGTGTGGTACAAAAGTGAGTTTCAAAATTAACCATTTCTAATCAATTCTACCAATCAAATATGTTCAGAAATCATATTTTGGTCATGTTACAAAGCCCATTTCGTGCAGTACATACAGCCATTCCTAACTTGCTTGAAAATTGGCCAAAAGTACACTTTTTCACCAACTCCATTCCACCTTTTCATGGACTTTGATTTGTACCATTAAACAGAGTATTTAAACATCATTTTCTGCTAAATGAAACCCTAGCAGCCATACATTCAAGACAGAAAAATCTCATATTCTCTAAAATCCTCATTTTGCATTTTGGCATTTTTCTTGAGAAAACCTCAAAGAGCTCGAGCCACACTTGTTTGTGCCATCATTCACAATCATGTTGGAAGCCATTGCAAGCATGGAGTTGCAGCTGTAACAACCATTTCACTACTGTTTTCTCCAAGCACTCATCCATGGCAGTCCTTGATTTAAGCCATCTCGAACATCCCTGAGCCAAGCTTCCTTCACTATTCAACTTTGGGAAGCTGATAGAGCATCTGTTTCGCTTCAAAATAGCCAAACAACCCTTGAATCTCAACTGTTTTGCAGATTTGGTGAGTTTTCGACTTTCACTATTTACAAAACTATGATATGCTTTAGGTAGGCCTTGTTTTGCTGATTCTATTGAACCTTGAACCATTGAAAATGACTGAGTGATGTGGGAGAAATCGGGTTTTTAAGTTTCACATTCAAATTTGTTCTTGCTTATTTCTTCTTGCTTAGCATGATTTAATGGATTTGGTTGTTAGATTATGCATGTTTGTTGTTTGCTGATTCGAATGATATATTCAATTCCAATTTTTGGGCACAAAATATTTTTCGATTTGGATGAAGATGATGAATGCACTGTACATTGAAGAACCCTAATTTGCCCAGAATTTGTCTTTTGTACGTGTTGCATGGCACTGTTCCTGCGTGAGCCAATAATATTATTTCATTTCCGCGAGCAAAACGGCACCGTTTGATTAAGTGGAGTCCATAATTACAAGTTTGCCACTCGGGGCACATGACACATTGAATTAAATTGTTATTTTTCATTTTAATTCCATTTTTTGAACTCCAACTTTGAAAAATCATTGCGCATCCAATTTTAGTCCAAATTTCATGGGATTTTTTGCATCATGTTCATCACAATCTCTAGTTTTTTATCATATTTTTTCCAGATTTTTTTGATGAGTGGATTTTAATTGGTATTAGGGTTTGTGACATGTGCTCATATTTTGTACACTTTGCCAAAACATTTGTGAAATGGTGATACTTTATCCAATGACCCTGAAATTTTTTGTGATTAAACTAGACACATTCATGGTGATTTTGGTTTAGAGTTTGTGAATTTATCTTATCTGGTTGTTGAGTTATGAATTTTTGAATTAGGGTGTGACAATTTGTGTCACACCATTGATGTCTAACTTCATGATTTTTGTATCCATGCTTCGTGACCTCCAAATGAATTGATTTTTTGCATGATTGAGCTCTTATATGTCTAGTTGGCATGTGATTTTTGTGGAATTATTTGAGGCATTTCCTAATTGTTTGAGATTTTCTCCCCTGTTTGACCAAAATGTTGACCTCATGTGATGCATGTTGCCATTTCATTTGTGAAATTCTCATACTTTATTAGATGGACATGAAATTTTACATGAGATAACTAGACATCCTCATCTTTGCCATGGTTTTAGTCCCATTCATTTATCATACACCATCTCTGATTTATGATTTTTTCAAGTTGATGCATGATTGGTTGACTTCTTTGAGCATGTTCAAAATTGCTTTGACTTTCTGATTTTCATTGACTGCCTTCCACTTGTCCAAATGAGATGAAATTTGACATGCTTACCATGCTATGTGTTATAATTGATCATGATTTATTTGGTGATTTTTGGAAATGTTTAAGATTGCTTTTGAGCTAAGTCTTGCTGTTGACTTCTATGAGCTTCTAAATGCCATGCCTTGACTTCTTTTGTTCATGAAATGATGATGATGATTGATATGAATGTGAAACCAATTGGGTTTGTTGCTTGATTGTTTGAACATGATTTTGGACACTTGTCATTTGCTGTTTTGACTTTCTCATTCTCTTTTGACCCTAGGCTTGTCCTAGTGGTCCTATTGCTCATGTTTGAATTCATTGTTTCAGGTTAAGCCACAAATGCTTCAATGAGACCAATACAAATTGATTGAGTGTGATTGTTTATCATGAATAACATGCTTGTTTTGTAGGTTGCTTGGCTCACATGCCTTGAACCTTGTGCATTGCACATTTATCTGCTTGTGCTGACTGTTAACCTTTGTTTCATTCTGATTTAACTTTGACTTGTATACTAACTGTGCTTGACTAATTTCAGGTACTTTAGTTTCTTTTAGTTCCTTGTGAACTTTGCTTTGCTTTGCTTGATAAGCAATTTGCATTAAGGTATACCTTTCTATCTTCATGTAGTCTGGAAGACCTGGCCTGTTACTTGGCCAGGCAACTGTCTGAAGTCCTCCTTAAGAGGCAATGTTTGTGACTGTTTACATTTGTCCTTGTATAGAGTCAAAGACCTCCTAAGTGAAGAGGCATTGGCAGACCCAAGGGATAAGCAACCTATCTCCTGCTATTCTGTGTGTCATCTGCTTTGCTCACACCACTGTGTTGATGCATTGCAGATACAAACCCAAGATCTTGTACAAGTGTACAGTTGAGTCAGTTTCAAATGTGTAGAAGGGTTCCCCCTTTTTGAACCCACACATTCTTGTCTTAAGCTCTCCCAGGCCAGGGATAAGAGCTGTGAAGTCTTATCTTCACTCACCCTTCATCTGCTTCACCTTGGCTCTCAATGCCAAGGTTAAGAGCAACATCTACCCAGTTCCAGAGGTTTGTGTGTTGAGGTTGATACGACCCCTCGACTAAAACCTAACCCTTGTTTGAGCCACTTGCTTGTGTATAGTGTGTGCTATCTGTGCTTGTATGTTTGTTTGACTTGCTTCCTGTGCAAGTTAGGGTTAGTTTAGACTTGCTTCCTGTGCAAGTTAGGTTTTGCTTGGCTTGCTTCCCGTGCAAGTTAAGTGTGTGTGTGGCTTGCTTCCTGTGCAAGTCACGATTAGGATAGGCTGGCTCCCTGTGCCAGTTAGCTAGAAACCTTAACTTAGGGTCGATTTTGCATGACAACATCTAGGCTCGAGTCGTAGTCTCCCTAGTGTTGTGTCTCCCTCTGTTATCTGGTTAGGCTAGTCCTTTTTCCCTGCGTAGGGGAACTACGTCGCCCTGATCCTTATACCAGATGAGGTACGTAGGCAGGAGATGAGCTGATCTCTCCGGGCGCCTGTGTCTTTGTTTTGTTTTGTTGTGTGCTTGGAAGCTGATGTAAGTCCATCGAGTGGCATTTGGGTTCCAGTGTGGGTTTGTTGGTTCGGATGCTGATGTAAGTCCAGTGATTGGCATTCAGGCTCCACGTTTGCCTCTTTGTGTGTGTTCTGGTTCGGATGCTGATGTAAGTCCAGTGATTGGCATTCAGGCTCCATGTTTGCCTTTGCCTGTTTTTGTTTGTGTGCGTGTCAGCCGAGCTACGAATGCTCTGATTCTTCTCTCGTCCGAGGAGATACGTATGCATAGGATGCGATATCCTAGCGAGCATGTGTCGTTTCCCCAGTCCGAACTACTTCGACTCTGATGTCTATGCCTGATAGACTAAGTAGGCCCAGGATACGATGTCCTGCCGAGTCAGTCTCAGTCTGTTTTCTTGTGTCTCTTTCAGCCAGTTGTGTGTGTTTGAGCAGTGTTTAGCAACCATTTTCCTTTCTATTGTGCGTGGATCCCGTCGAGTACGACGGATGCGTAGGGGTGCTAATACCTTCCCTTCGCATAACCGACTCCCGAACCCATTCTCTTTGGTCGCGAGACCATGTCTTTTCCAGGTTTACTCTGAGCGTTTCCTTTCCCTCTTTTGGGATAAATAACGCACGGTGGCGGCTCTGTTGTTCTTGTTTTCCCGCCGGTTTTTCGCGTGATGCGACAGCTGGCGACTCTGCTGGGGATAATAGAGAAGTTGACCTGTGCTGGTCCGTCTTCCCTAAGCGAGTCTCTCCTAGCGCTCTCTAGGTTAGGGTTTTGGTTGCTGTTTGCTGTTGTATTTATTGCATTCATTTATTTTTTGTTTGCATTTATGTTTGCATTAATGTTTGCATTCATATTCATCTGTTCACCTGGCTGGCTGGTTGTCTGTTTCTCTCTGTTGGGGTGGGAGTTACATGAGGTAAAAGGCCCAATACCCAGGCCATGAGTGAAATCTAGGATACTTAGGAATAGAGTGATTCATGGGAAGCGGGTGGTATTGCGCCACTTAGCGGAACATTGATATCACGAGCAGTTCAGACCCTGGTGGGATATTATCGTTACATACTTCGGGTGTGTATATGATGATGTTCTGCGAAAGGTTATCTATACTGCGTTTCTCTCGACCTTACCCTGGCCTAGATGACACCCGTGAGTGGGGAGGGAATGATCATTATTATAGGTACAGTTGGTGACTTGTTGGTGACTTGTTGGTGACTTGTTGGTGACTTGTGATCCTGTTGGTGACTATTGGTTCAGAAGTTTGGGGTCTCAGATGACTTTGGGTTTCAGATGAATTTGTGGTTCCGAGTTCAAGCCGAAGCTTTGATCCTGTGTTCCGAGAGACACAGCCAACCAGTCGTGTCCGCATCATTTGCATCATAGCATATTTATTTTTCAAAAGAAATGCAATAAAAAACATACAAAAAAGGGGGAAAAAGAAAAGTAAAAAAAAAAAACTAATCCCCGCATGCATATCATTTCTCAGGTACATTCCAGAGCTTGTTCACTGATAGAGATGGCAACAGTCCCAGAGTTGAAGCGGAAGACTTGTTCCTACAGCTTTCACCGTGAACCTTTGACGTCTCTGATTGAGTTGAGTAACCTTATGACCAGTGGTAGCCAGAAGGGGTTTGTTGACCAGTATGGAGATATTCTGACACTGTTGAAGATGGTAGTCGATCCGGTGCCGTTGCAGACTCTTCTACAATTCTACGACCCAGAGCTTCATTGTTTCACCTTTCAAGATTATCAGTTGGCGCCTACTCTCGAGGAGTACTCCATTCTGCTGAGTGTCCCGGTCCGGTATCAGGTTCCTTTCTTGGACGTGCCTAAGGAGGTTGATTTCAGAGTTGTTGCCAAAGCTCTCCATTTGGGTATCAAGGAAGTCAATGATAGTTGGAAGTCCAGTGGGGATGTTGTAGGATTGCCTTTGAAGTTTCTGTTGAGGGTAGCTAGAGAAGAAGCAGAGAAGGGAAGTTGGGAAGCCTTTCATGCTCAGTTGGCTGTCATGATCTATGGGATCGTCTTGTTTCCGAGTATGCCAAATTTTGTCGACTATGCTGCAGTCAGTATTTTCATTGGAGGAAATCCGGTTCCTACTCTTTTAGCTGACACTTACTATGCTATTCACAGTAGGCATGGTAAGGGTGGGGCTATCAGGTGTTGTCTCCCGCTTTTGCTCAGATGGTTCTTGTCTCTCCTGCCAGTCAGTGGACCTTTTGTGGATGCTCAGAGCACGCGTAAGTGGACTCAGAGGGTTATGTCTCTTACCTCCTATGATATCAGGTGGCAATCTTACCGGATGGATGTGCGTAACGTCATTATGAGCTGTGGAGGATTCCGTAATGTGCCACTCATAGGGACTAGGGGTTATATCAATTACAACCCGGTTCTTTCTCTCCGCCAGTTGGGATTTGTGATGAAGGGAAGACCACTTGAGGCTGAGGTAGCAGAAAGTGTGTATTTTGAGAAGCAGAGTAACCCGGATAGATTGGAGCAGATAGGGAGAGCTTGGAAGTCTATTGGTGTGAAGGATGGATCTGTCTTAGGGAAGAAGTTTGCCGTTGCTATGCTTGATTACACTGATTGGGTCAAGGAGAGAGTAGAAACTTTGTTGTTACCCTACGATAGGATGGAGCCGTTGCAGGAGCAACCGCCTTTGATCCTTGCTGAGAGTGTGCCTGCAGAGCACTACAAGCAAGCCCTGATGGAGAATCGCCGTTTGAGAGGGAAGGAGCAAGATACCCAGATGGAGTTGTACAAAGCCAAAGCTGATAGGTTGAATTTGGCTCATCAACTCAGAGGAGTGCGAGAAGAAGATGCTAGCAGACTGAGAAGCAAGAAGAGATCCTACGAGGAGATGGAGAGCATGTTAGATGCAGAACACCGGGAGTGCTTGAGGCTGCAGAGAGTTGAGGCCAGCTATCAGAAGAAGATCAGAGACTTGGAGAAGCAACTCAGAGATAAAGACATCCAGTTGAAGAAGGAAGTAGACTTGAGACAGACATCAGAGAACCACCTTGGAGGAGAAGTGGTAGAGCTTAGACGACAACTGAAGGAGAAGATCACTCTTTTGCCAGAATGTTCAGAATGTGACCTGTTGATAGACCAGTGTCAGTACTTGAAGACTCTCATTCCGGGAGGCCGTTTGTCTTAGCTTGTATCTTTGATATGTATGTTGAGAATCACCTCCAGGCTTGTTGGATGGGATTCATTGTTGTACTCCGATTGTTTGGATTTTCTTTGTCGACTTTGTTGTATGATCCTGTTACTCATATAGATGAGGTTGTTGGTTTCACCTTGTACTCATCACTCTTGTGTATGTTGTTTCTGTGCTTCTATGTTGTTCTTGCTGCAGGTTGCCATCTTTTGAGGATGACTCAGGCTCTTTGAATGCCTGAGGAATGAACATATCATGTGCATCATACGCATCATTAGCACCATACTCATATCATTTTGCATAACAGGTGTTCTTGGTCGTGACTTCTCACTCTTGGTTCCTGTTCAGGCAGGATAGCTGATCAACATCCGCACCGCTACTCAACAAGACTGAATCAACAGAGAGGTATGGATCAAGTTCAAGCTGAGTTGGCTGAGATGAAGGCTAACATGGCCCAGTTTATGAATATGATGCAAGGGGTTGCACAAGGTCAAGAAGAACTTCGAGCCATGGTTCAGAGACAAGAGGCTGCAATTCCACCAGTCAACCATGCTCCGCCAGAGGGAGGCCCGGTCAATGATAATAATGTTGCTGCTGCTGTACCCATCAACAACTATGCTGTAGGTGATGAGTTGGGAGGTATTCGAATCAACGGTCAACCTATTGTTCCAGAGGCCGCCAATGCCAGGGTAGTCCGTGCCCCGGCCCGTAATCCTGTTCCGATTGTTGACAGACAAGAGGATATGTTCTCTCTGCTTAGTGAAGACGAAGGTGTTCTGGGAAGGGTTAATGAGAGGGATCGTAAAGTTGATGCCCTTGCTGAGAAAATTAGAGCTATGGAATGTCAGAATTCTCTCGGTTTTGATGTTACCAATATGGGGTTGGTGGAAGGTTTGAGAATCCCTTACAAGTTCAAAGCACCGTCCTTCGATAAATACAACGGTACTTCTTGCCCTCGCACCCATGTGCAGGCTTATTATCGAAAAATCTCTGCGTATACCGATGATGAAAAGATGTGGATGTATTTTTTCCAAGATAGTCTATCTGGGGCTTCTTTGGACTGGTACATGGAATTGAAGAGAGATTCTATCCGCTGTTGGAGGGATCTGGGTGAGGCCTTTTTGAGGCAATACAAACATAACATGGACATGGCGCCTAGCCGGACTCAGCTGTAGAGTCTATGTCAGAAATCCAATGAGAGCTTCAAGGAGTATGCCCAGAGGTGGCGCGAACTGGCTGCTAGAGTTCAACCCCCTATGCTGGAGAGGGAGTTGACAGATATGTTTATCGGTACTCTTCAGGGTGTGTTTATGGACCGGATGGGGAGCTGCCCATTCGGTAGTTTTTCTGATGTTGTCATTTGTGGAGAGAGGACTGAGAGCTTGATTAAAACTGGGAAAATCCAAGATGCTGGTTCCTCTTCTTCTAAGAAGCCATTTGCTGGGGCACCTCATCAAAGAGAGGGTGAAACTAATGCTGTTCAACACCGCAGAGATCAGAACAGAATTGAGTACCGTCAAGCTGCTGCAGTAACCATTCTGGCACCTCAACCTCGTCAACAACAACAACAAAGAGTTCAACAACCGCAACAACAACAACAACAGCAACGTCCGTATCAGCCCAGACAAAGGATGCCTGATCGACGTTTTGATTCGCTACCCATGTCGTACGCCGAACTGCTGCCTGAACTACTCAGGTTGGGGATGGTTGAGTTGCGTACAATGGCTCCGCCTACAGTATTGCCTCCTGGGTACGACGCCAACGTCCGTTGTGACTTTCACTCTGGGGCACCAGGGCATCATACTGAGAAGTGTCGGGCTCTCCAGCACAAGGTCCAAGATTTGATCGATGCCAAAGCAATCAACTTCGCTCCAGTGCCTAACGTCGTAAACAACCCTATGCCTCAGCATGGTGGGCATAGAGTGAACAATATTGAGGGGAAAGAAGCTGAAGATCTGGTTGTTAGTGTTGATGATGTTCAGACTTCTCTGCTAGTTGTGAAGGGCCGTCTGCTGAATGGGGGTGTCTACTCGGGCTGTGATGAGGATTGTTTGGGCTGTGCAGAATCTGAGAATGGTTGCGACCAGTTAAGGGCCGGTATCCAGGGTATGATGGATGAGGGTTGTTTGCAATTCAGTAGGGCTGTAAAAGATCGTGGGACAGTGTCAACTATTACCATTTACTTTAAACCGTCTGAAGAACGTGGACAAAGGGTCGTCAGTGCACCTGCAACAAATGGTACCCCAGTTACCATTTCCGTGCCTGTAACCATCAGTGCTCCAACTACTATCGTTGCGTCTGGAAGAAGGGCTGTTGAGAATAGTAGAGCCGTGCCGTGGAAGTATGATAATGCTTACCGCAGTAACAGAAGGGCTGAAAGTCAGACGAGACCAGTGAATCAAACTCCAGTGACAATTGGTTTACCGAATAGAGTTCCTGCAACTGTTGGTCCGGCTGTGGACAATGTAGGGGGTCCAGGAGGTTTTACCAGAAGCGGTCGTCTGTTCGCACCGCAGCCTTTGAGGGACAATAATGCTGAGGCTCTCGCCAAAGCAAAGGGTAAGCAAGCTGTGGTTGAGGAAGAACCTGTCCAGAAGGAAGCGCCCGAGGGGACATTTGAGAAGGACGTGGAGGAGTTTATGAAGATAATCAAGAAGAGTGACTACAAGATTGTAGATCAGTTGAATCAAACTCCGTCCAAGATTTCTATACTTTCACTGTTGTTGTGCTCTGAGGCACACCGTAATGCCTTGCTGAAGATGTTGAATCTGGCTTACGTGCCTCAGGAGATTTCTGTCAATCAACTGGAGGGTGTGATGGCCAATGTGAGCACCAGGCATGGTGTAGGATTCACCAACCTGGACTTACCGCCTGAAGGGCGTAACCATAACAAAGCCTTGCACATCACCATGGAGTGCAAGGGGGCAGTGTTGTCTCACGTATTGGTAGACACCGGGTCGTCGCTGAATGTGCTGCCTAAGCAGATTCTGAAGAAGATTGATGTGGAAGGGCTTGTGCTTACTCCCAGTGACCTGATCGTTCGTGCTTTCGACGACTCCAAACGTTCTGTGTGTGGGGAAGTTACCTTGCCTGTGAAGATAGGTCCTGAGGTATTCGATATCATCTTCTATGTTATGGACATCCAGCCCGCCTATAGTTGTTTATTGGGGCGTCCATGGATTCATGCAGCAGGGGCAGTCTCGTCGACTCTCCATCAAAAACTCAAGTATGTCTGGAACGGTCAGATTGTGACTGTGTGCGGTGAAGAAGAGATTCTGGTGAGTCATCTATCCTCGTTCAAGTATGTTGAGGTGGATGGCGAGATCCACGAAACCTTATGTCAGGCGTTTGAGACTGTGGCTCTTGAGAAAGTGGCGTACGCTGAGCAGAGGAAGCCGGGTGCTTCAATTACTTCTTACAAGCAGGCTAAGGAGGTTGTTGATTCTGGCAAAGCTGAAGGCTGGGGCAAGATGGTGGACTTGCCTGTCAAAGAAGACAAATTTGGCGTTGGTTATGAGCCTCTCCAAGCAGAGCAGAATGGTCAAGCGGGTCCGAGTACCTTTACCAGCGCTGGGCTGATGAATCATGGCGACGTCTCTGCAACCGGTAGTGAAGACTGTGACAGTGATTGTGATCTGGACAACTGGGTTCGCCCGTGTGCACCAGGGGGGTCTATCAACAACTGGACGGCTGAAGAAGTGGTTCAAGTTACTCTTCTGACAGAGTAATTTTCTGTTGTTTTGTCATTTTGCATGAAAATCCTACGATCTGCCCAAGGCGTAGTGATTCATTGTAGGGCCTCATCATGTTTTAATGATTATCATTAATGAAGGACATTTTTTGAAATCAAACTTTGTGATCCCTGTCTTTCTATTTTTTGTTTTCATCTTTTTTCAAAACAATAAAAATGGCAATGTTTTTGTTTTTTGTGACTTTATTGAACTCTTTTTCTAAAACAAAGCATTAAACATGCAGAAGCGATCTTATGGCATTCACTATGAACAGTTCTGTTATGGCTCAGTATGATTTCGACAATCCCATCTACCAAGCTGAAGAGGAGAGTGAGGAAGACTGTGAACTTCCTGCAGAATTGGTCAGATTGCTGAAGCAGGAGGAAAGGGTCATCCAACCTCATCAGGAGGAGTTGGAGGTTGTTAATTTGGGTACTGAGGACGCCAAAAGAGAAATCAAGATTGGGGCTGCTTTAGAGGACTCTGTCAAGAGGAGGCTGATTGAGATGCTGAGAGAATATGTGGAGATATTCGCCTGGTCATATCAAGATATGCCTGGTTTGGATACAGACATTGTGGTGCATCGATTACCTCTTAGAGAAGGATGTCCTTCGGTCAAGCAGAAGCTTCGTAGAACGAGTCCTGATATGGCAACTAAGATCAAGGAAGAGGTTCAGAAGCAGTGGGATGCAGGTTTTTTGGCTGTTACAAGTTATCCCCCATGGGTGGCCAACATCGTTCCTGTGCCGAAGAAGGATGGTAAAGTCAGAATGTGTGTCGATTACCGGGATTTGAATAGAGCGAGTCCGAAAGATGATTTCCCATTACCTCACATTGATGTATTGGTTGATAATACGGCTCAATCCTCGGTATTCTCTTTCATGGATGGTTTCTCTGGATATAATCAGATCAAGATGGCGCCAGAGGACATGGAAAAGACGACATTCATTACACCTTGGGGCACGTTCTGCTATAAGGTGATGCCATTTGGGCTAAAGAATGCTGGTGCTACCTATCAGAGGGCAATGACGACTCTTTTTCATGACATGATGCACAAAGAAATTGAAGTGTACGTAGATGATATGATTGCGAAGTCGCAGACAGAAGAGGAGCACCTGGTTAATTTGCAGAAGCTGTTTGACCGGTTGAGAAAGTTCAAGCTGAGGTTGAATCCGAACAAGTGTACGTTTGGGGTGAGATCAGGGAAGCTTTTAGGCTTCATTGTCAGTGAGAAAGGGATTGAGGTTGATCCAGCAAAAGTCAAAGCTATTCAAGAGATGCCTGAACCGAAAACGGAGAAGCAAGTCCGTGGGTTTTTAGGGAGATTGAACTACATTGCAAGGTTCATATCTCACCTAACTGCCACATGTGAACCAATTTTCAAACTGCTCAGAAAGAATCAAGCGATCAAGTGGAATGATGATTGTCAGAAAGCTTTTGACAAGATTAAAGAGTATTTACAGAAACCTCCAATCCTTATACCTCCAGTTCCAGGGAGACCTCTGATAATGTACCTGTCAGTGACTGAGAACTCGATGGGGTGTGTATTGGGACAGCATGACGAGTCTGGTCGAAAAGAGCATGCCATATACTACCTTAGCAAAAAGTTTACCGACTGTGAAACAAGATATTCACTGCTCGAGAAAACTTGCTGTGCTTTGGCCTGGGCTGCTCGCCGACTGAGGCAGTATATGTTGAACCATACTACCTTATTGATTTCTAAGATGGATCCAGTGAAGTACATCTTTGAGAAACCAGCTCTCACCGGACGCGTTGCTCGTTGGCAGATGATTCTAACAGAATATGATATTCAGTACACGTCACAAAAGGCCATCAAAGGTAGTATTCTGTCAGACTACCTCGCCGAGCAACCGATTGAAGATTATCAGCCTATGATGTTTGAATTCCCTGATGAAGACATCATGTATCTTAAGATGAAAGATTGCGAAGAGCCTCTTGTCGAGGAAGGACCGGATCCGGATGACAAATGGACACTGATGTTTGATGGGGCTGTGAATATGAACGGTAACGGTGTGGGGCAGTATTGATCAATCCTAAAGGTGCTCATATACCTTTTTCTGCCAGATTGACGTTTGACGTCACCAACAACGAAGCTGAGTATGAGGCTTGTATCATGGGGATAGAAGAAGCCATTGATCTGAGGATCAAAACTCTTGATATATTTGGAGATTCCGCTCTAGTGATCAATCAAGTCAATGGAGATTGGAATACGAATCAGCCGCATTTGATTCCGTATAGAGATTACACCAGAAGAATACTGACGTTCTTCAAGAAGGTGAAGTTGTACCATGTCCCCCGGGATGAGAATCAAATGGCTGATGCTTTGGCAACTTTGTCGTCTATGATCAAAGTTCATTGGTGGAATCATGTGCCACATGTTGCGGTGAATCGACTCGAGAGGCCTGCGTATGTGTTTGCAGCCGAGTCTGTGGTGATTGATGAGAAGCCGTGGTATTATGACATCAAGAACTTCCTCAAGACTCAGGAGTATCCTGAAGGTGCGTCGAAGAATGACAGAAAACCCTGAGAAGGCTAGCTGGAAGCTTCTATTTGAATCAGGATGATGTGTTGTATAAGAGAAACTTTGACATGGTCTTGCTCAGATGCGTGGACAGACCCGAGGCGGACATGTTAATGCAGGAAGTTCATGAAGGTTCCTTCGGTACTCATGCCGGCGGACATGCAATGGCTAAGAAATTGTTGAGAGCGGGTTATTACTGGATGACTATGGAATCCGATTGTTTCAAGTATGCTCGGAAGTGCCATAAGTGTCAAATCTATGCTGATAAGGTGCATGTACCACCAAGCCCTCTGAATGTCATGAATTCGCCTTGGCCGTTTGCCATGTGGGGCATTGATATGATTGGGAAGATTGAGCCTACTGCTTCGAATGGACATCGCTTCATCTTGGTTGCGATTGACTATTTCACCAAGTGGGTGGAAGCAGCTTCCTATGCTAACGTTACCAAACAAGTGGTTACCCGGTTCATCAAGAAGGAAATCATATGTCGTTATGGAGTTCCTGAGAGAATCATCACTGACAATGGTTCGAATCTCAATAACAAGATGATGAAAGAGCTTTGTAAAGATTTCAAGATTGAACATCACAATTCTTCTCCTTACAGACCGAAGATGAATGGTGCTGTAGAAGCGGCAAACAAGAATATCAAGAAGATTGTGCAGAAGATGGTCGTTACGTACAAGGATTGGCATGAGATGCTGCCTTTCGCTTTGCATGGGTACCGTACCTCAGTACGTACGTCGACCGGGGCAACCCCTTACTCCCTTGTGTATGGTATGGAAGCTGTCCTACCTGTTGAAGTGGAGATTCCTTCTCTGAGAGTTTTATTGGATGTCAAGCTGGACGAAGCCGAGTGGATTCGAACAAGGTTTAACGAGTTGAGCCTTATCGAGGAGAGACGGCTAGCAGCTGTATGTCATGGACAGTTGTATCAGCGAAGGATGAAGCGAGCCTTTGATCAGAAAGTGCGTCCTCGAAGCTATCAGATCGGTGATCTAGTTTTGAAGAGGATCCTCCCTCCCGGTGCAGATAACAGGGGCAAGTGGACTCCTAATTATGAAGGTCCATATGTTGTGAAAAAGGTATTCTCCGGTGGAGCCTTGATGCTTACAACTATGGATGGTGAAGACTTTCCGTCTCCTGTTAACTCAGATGTAGTCAAAAAATACTTCGCATAAATTGACCCGCTGGACAAAAAGGAAAAAGAGTCCAGGCAAAAAATGGGCATCCCGGCGAACCAAAAAACAGAAAGAAAAGGTTCGGGCAAAAATTAGGGATAAAAATGAAAAGAATTTGTACACCCGGTAAGTCGAAAACCCGCAAGGGCGGCTTAGGCAAAAATGGATATCCCGGTGGATTGAAAACCCGAAAGGGCGATCCAGGCAAAAGAGGGATTAAAGCGAAGACTACAGTCTGAGTTGTCTGTACTTCATCGAGCTTTGTCGTCTGCCATCTCGAAAGATGTGATCCGTCCAGTCATTCTTCTCAGAAAGCAAGGAGTTGGGAGGAAAACTGATGATCCGTGAGTTATAACAGAATTGGGAAATAGTGGATGCCGTGTTCACATTGCCATTAGGATAGATCTTTTCCTTTTGTGCGCAATTACCTCTTTCTAGGAATTGCTTCCCAATGTATTTGCCTTTTCAGGCACATTTTCAATCAACAAAAAGTCGTTATTCAGATAAATGGCTCTTTTGTTTTATTTTTACTGTTTTGTTTGCAAAAATGTCCAAATTTTTTGATAAGCATTGCATATAAAAACATGAAGGCTACACAATAGCTTGCAGGATGACAAAACATTTGAAAATCATTTTGAATTTTGAGGACACTTGAGCGTATCTTGTCCATGTATCCCCTGGGGGCATTTTGTTGTGCTGTTTTTCAGGTTGGCATCTGTGAGGATGCTTCCTCAGCAAACATTTTCCCCAAGCAAGTTTGGAAGCTATCAGAGCTATGTTCCCCTGCGGAGACGTCTGTGGATAGTGCCTTCTATTCCCCAACAGATCTAAGGATTGCCTATACCCAGCAGGCCTGTATTTGCCGATTTCCTCCCCGAGTGAGGCAGGTTCATTGAAATTTATCTCCAACATTTATCATATCTGTGGACTGAAGGATATCCCCAGCGGAGTTTACCTTTCCCCAGCAGCAGTGCTATTCTCCAACATGAGTGAGAAGTCGTTGCTCTCCCTGCAGAGTCTCCCCGCAGAGTTGGAGTACCCGATCAGTTTGGCTCCCCAGCCGGAGTTTTTCATCATTTTTGCATTTTTGCATTTTTAGCGATCATTGCATCCTCAAACTGCGTAGCATTCCCATTCAATATGGAGCATTACGCCATAGAAAAATTCAAACATATGCATTCATGTGTTAACCACACCAGACCGTATCCCCGGCAGAGGCGGATCATTTCGTTCAACATCAGCACAGCAAGTCTGCTACAATTGCTTTGACAGTATTCAGAATTGATATCCCCACAGAGGTTTATTACCTCACCCGTTGGCGACAGAAAGTTTGTTTCTCCCCAGTGAGACCCCTAGCAAGTGGTCAACCTTGCCTTGACATATCTAAGATGTCGTTCTTGTGATACCGGTAAGTATCATGCCAGCACCCGCGTGTGTTTCTTTGTTTGGTGTCGGTAAACACCATTGTTTCGGTGTCTGTAAACATCGGGTTTTCTCCCCAATCATCGGTAAATGTCTGGTCATCATTTTTGGTGTCGGTAAACACCATTGTTTCGGTGTCTGTAAACATCGGGTATTCTCCCCAGTCATCAGTAAATGTCTGGTCATCATTTTTTGGTGTCGGTAAACACCATTGTTTCGGTGTCTGTAAACATCGGGTTTTCTCCCCAGTCATCAGTAAATGTCTGGTCATCATTTTTGATGTCGGTAAACATCATCTTTCGATGTCGGTAAACATCGAGTCTTTTCTGTAGTCATCGGTAAATGTCTGATAATCCCCAGCTAGAAATCCCCAGTAGAGTCATTGGTAAATGTCCTATCTGGTTTCCAGTTGCAAATATTTGTTTTTTCCCTTAGTGAAGTGTTCCCCGGTCATCGGTAAATGTCTGGTCGTTCTTGGATGTCGGTAAACATCATCTTTCGATGTCGGTAAACATCGAGTCTCATCCCAGTCATCGGTAAATGTCTGGTCACTCTTTGTTTCCTTGTTGATAAAATCAAGATCCCCAGAAGTCGTCAGTAAACGTCTTGTCTGATTACACCACAAAGATTTTGTTCCTCCCCAAGTGGAGACGCCATCGGTAAATGGCCCCGTTTTCTTCGATATCGGTAAATATCGGATCCCCAGTTGCAGTAGCCATCGGTAAATGGTCGAGTTGAAGTTGATATCGGTAAATGTCAAGTTTCTTTGAAGCCACCATCGGTAAATGGTTTCGCTTCCTTTTACTCCAGAGTTGTTTCCCAGCAGCCATCGGTAAATGGTCTTGCTGAAGTTGATATCGGTAAATATCAAGTTACCAGTTTCTAACCATCGGTAAATGGTTTCGCTTTTCTGAAGTTGTCAATTGCAGGCGTCATCAGTAAATGACGTGGTTCTTCTTGTATCATATCTGGCAGAGTGCAAATTTCTACGGTTCTTGGTATTCAATCCCTGTTTACCCTGAAAGTCTGACAGCCGTTGCTATCATCCGTTCGGGTTCCCAGCTGATTGAATAGGGGCAGCTGTAGCACCTCAAATTTGCACCTATCATTGTACATACATTCTCATATTAGGTCATAGCATAACATGGTCCACTGCATAGCATTGCATTGTCCCATCTGCCTCAAGTACAAGATCATCAGGAGAATTAGGTCAAACTGATCAGGAGATCAGTCAACCAAGCAAGCAAATGTGTTTCTCATTGAGCCAAGGCCCTAGGGTTGGTCCAACATGTTCACATGACTTGGGGATCCATTTGAAGTGTTTAGGTCAAGGATTGGATGTTCAGAAGTCATCATTCAATGCACAGTCAGTCAGAAACCCTAAAAAGTCAAACTTGGTCAACTGTGATTGATTTTTTGGTTTTGATGATGGGATTTGGTTTGAGAGAGCTTATTCATGTCCAAATGGGCCTCATATATCATGTCAAACACCATCATGGAAGAATTTGAAGCCAGATCAGAATTTTCCAAAAATAGAAACTGGACCTGTAATTGAAACCTGCCAAAAATGGAAAGTCTTGATCCTCAAACTTACATCATGATACAAGCTTCAAATGAATTTTTGCCCAACATGAAAGTTGAAGATCTTGTTCTCCCATTTCCAAAAAGTCCAAGAACACTCAATTCCCATGTATGGTTGGCAAGTTATGATCAATTCATTTTCAAAAATTCTTGAACTTCAAAAGGCCATATCTCCCAAACCATTTGGCCAAATTGGGTGGGGTTTTTTGCTACAAGTCACATTTGATGCCATCTTCCCAAAAATGTCATCACCATTCACCAAAACTTCACCAATCAAAATGGCATTTTTGGACTTGCATGAATTGATTTCAAGTGTGGTACAAAAGTGAGTTTCAAAATTAACCATTTCTAATCAATTCTACCAATCAAATATGTTCAGAAATCATATTTTGGTCATGTTACAAAGCCCATTTCGTGCAGTACATACAGCCATTCCTAACTTGCTTGAAAATTGGCCAAAAGTACACTTTTTCACCAACTCCATTCCACCTTTTCATGGACTTTGATTTGTACCATTAAACAGAGTATTTAAACATCATTTTCTGCTAAATGAAACCCTAGCAGCCATACATTCAAGACAGAAAAATCTCATATTCTCTAAAATCCTCATTTTGCATTTTGGCATTTTTCTTGAGAAAACCTCAAAGAGCTCGAGCCACACTTGTTTGTGCCATCATTCACAATCATGTTGGAAGCCATTGCAAGCATGGAGTTGCAGCTGTAACAACCATTTCACTACTGTTTTCTCCAAGCACTCATCCATGGCAGTCCTTGATTTAAGCCATCTCGAACATCCCTGAGCCAAGCTTCCTTCACTATTCAACTTTGGGAAGCTGATAGAGCATCTGTTTCGCTTCAAAATAGCCAAACAACCCTTGAATCTCAACTGTTTTGCAGATTTGGTGAGTTTTCGACTTCCACTATTTACAAAACTATGATATGCTTTAGGTAGGCCTTGTTTTGCTGATTCTATTGAACCTTGAACCATTGAAAATGACTGAGTGATGTGGGAGAAATCGGGTTTTTAAGTTTCACATTCAAATTTGTTCTTGCTTATTTCTTCTTGCTTAGCATGATTTAATGGATTTGGTTGTTAGATTATGCATGTTTGCTGTTTGCTGATTCGAATGATATATTCAATTCCAATTTCTGGGCACAAAATATTTTTCGATTTGGATGAAGATGATGAATGCACTGTACATTGAAGAACCCTAATTTGCCCAGAATTTGTCTTTTGTACGTGTTGCATGGCACTGTTCCTGCGTGAGCCAATAATATTATTTCATTTCCGCGAGCAAAACGGCACCGTTTGATTAAGTGGAGTCCATAATTACAAGTTTGCCACTCGGGGCACATGACACATTGAATTAAATTGTTATTTTTCATTTTAATTCCATTTTTTGAACTCCAAATTTGAAAAATCATTGCGCATCCAATTTTAGTCCAAATTTCATGGGATTTTTTGCATCATGTTCATCACAATCTCTAGTTTTTTTTCATATTTTTTCCAGATTTTTTTGATGAGTGGATTTTAATTGGTATTAGGGTTTGTGACATGTGCTCATATTTTGTACACTTTGCCAAAACATTTGTGAAATGGTGATACTTTATCCAATGGCCCTGAAATTTTTTGTGATTAAACTAGACACATTCATGGTGATTTTGGTTTAGAGTTTGTGAATTTATCTTATCTGGTTGTTGAGTTATGAATTTTTGAATTAGGGTGTGACAATTTGTGTCACACCATTGATGTCTAACTTCATGATTTTTGTATCCATGCTTCTTGACCTCCAAATGAATTGATTTTTTGCATGATTGAGCTCTTATATGTCTAGTTGGCATGTGATTTTTTGTGGAATTATTTGAGGCATTTCCTAATTGTTTGAGATTTTCTCCCCTGTTTGACCAAAATGTTGACCTCATGTGATGCATGTTGCCATTTCATTTGTGAAATTCTCATACTTTATTAGATGGACATGAAATTTTACATGAGATAACTAGACATCCTCATATTTGCCATGGTTTTAGTCCCATTCATTTATCATACACCATCTCTGATTTATGATTTTTTCAAGTTGATGCATGATTGGTTGACTTCTTTGAGCATGTTCAAAATTTCTTTGACTTTCTGATTTTCATTGACTGCCTTCCACTTGTCCAAATGAGATGAAATTTGACATGCTTACCATGCTATGTGTTATAATTGATCATGATTTATTTGGTGATTTTTGGAAATGTTTAAGATTACTTTTGAGCTAAGTCTTTCTGTTGACTTCTATGAGCTTCTAAATGCCATGCCTTGACTTCTTTTGTTCATGAAATGATGATGATGATTGATATGAATGTGAAACCAATTGGGTTTGTTGCTTGATTGTTTGAACATGATTTTGGACACTTGTCATTTGCTGTTTTGACTTTCTCATTCTCTTTTGACCCTAGGCTTGTCCTAGTGGTCCTATTGCTCATGTTTGAATTCATTGTTTCAGGTTAAGCCACAAATGCTTCAATGAAACCAATACAAATTGATTGAGTGTGCTTGTTTATCATGACTAACATGCTTGTTTTGTAGGTTGCTTGGCTCACATGCCTTGAACCTTGTGCATTGCACATTTATCTGCTTGTGCTGACTGTTAACCTTTGTTTCATTCTGATTTAACTTTGACTTGTATACTAACTGTGCTTGACTGATTTCAGGTACTTTAGTTGCTTTTAGTTCCTTGTGAACTTTGCTTTGCTTTGCTTGATAAGCAATTTGCATTGAGGTATACCTTTCTATCTTCATGTAGTCTGGAAGACCTGGCCTGTTACTTGGCCAGGCAACTGTCTGAAGTCCTCCTTAAGAGGCAATGTTTGTGACTGTTTACATTTGTCCTTGTATAGAGTCAAAGACCTCCTAAGTGAAGAGGCATTGGCAGACCCAAGGGATAAGCAACCTATCCCCTGCTATTCTGTGTGTCATCTGCTTTGCTCACACCACTGTGTTGATGCATTGCAGATACAAACCCAAGATCTTGTACAAGTGTACAGTTGAGTCAGTTTCAAATGTGTAGAAGGGTTCCCCCTTTTTGAACCCACACATTCTTGTCTTAAGCTCTCCCAGGCCAGGGATAAGAGCTGTGAAGTCTTATCTTCACTCACCCTTCATCTGCTTCACCTTGGCTCTCAATGCCAAGGTTAAGAGCAACATCTACCCAGTTCCAGAGGTTTGTGTGTTGAGGTTGATACGACCCCTCGACTAAAACCTAACCCTTGTTTGAGCCACTTGCTTGTGTATAGTGTGTGCTATCTGTGCTTGTATGTTTGTTTGACTTGCTTCCTGTGCAAGTTAGGGTTAGTTTAGACTTGCTTCCTGTGCAAGTTAGGTTTTGCTTGGCTTGCTTCCCGTGCAAGTTAAGTGTGTGTGTGGCTTGCTTCCTGTGCAAGTCACGATTAGGATAGGCTGGCTCCCTGTGCCAGTTAGCTAGAAACCTTAACTTAGGGTCGATTTTGCATGACAACATCTAGGCTCGAGTCGTAGTCTCCCTAGTGTTGTGTCTCCATCTGTTATCTGGTTAGGCTAGTCCTTTTTCCCTGCGTAGGGGAACTACGTCGCCCTGATCCTCATACCAGATGAGGTACGTAGGCAGGAGATGAGCTGATCTCTCCGGGCGCCTGTGTCTTTGTTTTGTTTTGTTGTGTGCTTGGAAGCTGATGTAAGTCCATCGAGTGGCATTTGGGTTCCAGTGTGGGTTTGTTGGTTCGGATGCTGATGTAAGTCCAGTGATTGGCATTCAGGCTCCACGTTTGCCTCTTTGTGTGTGTTCTGGTTCGGATGCTGATGTAAGTCCAGTGATTGCCATTCAGGCTCCATGTTTGCCTTTGCCTGTTTTTGTTTGTGTGCGTGTCAGCCGAGCTACGAATGCTCTGATTCTTCTCTCGTCCGAGGAGATACGTATGCATAGGATGCGATATCCTAGCGAGCATGTGTCGTTTCCCCAGTCCGAACTACTTCGACTCTGATGTCTATGCCTGATAGACTAAGTAGGCCCAGGATACGATGTCCTGCCGAGTCAGTCTCAGTCTGTTTTCTTGTGTCTCTTTCAGCCAGTTGTGTGTGTTTGAGCAGTGTTTAGCAACCATTTTCCTTTCTATTGTGCGTGGATCCCGTCGAGTACGACGGATGCGTAGGGGTGCTAATACCTTCCCTTCGCATAACCGACTCCCGAACCCATTCTCTTTGGTCGCGAGACCATGTCTTTTTCAGGTTTACTCTGAGCGTTTCCTTTCCCTCTTTTGGGATAAATAACGCACGGTGGCGGCTCTATTGTTCTTGTTTTCTCGCCGGTTTTTCGCGTGATGCGACACTAAGTGTATTAGCTAATTTGATTCTCTGCTTGGATGTGTGCTTTCTGCTGTTGTGAACTCTGTTGTGATGCCAAGTTGTTTTAGCCAAAAATTTGCCAAAGGGAGAGTTTGTAGATGTTTTTGATTGGCTGCATTTTGTGTTAAAACACTTACTGTACTTAGATGTCTTGACTGGTGTCATGACATGCTTAAGTAGTATGCTGCAGGATTAGCTAATACAGGATTTACTGGATGTCAAACTGAATGTTATGACATCCATTCCTGACAGCAGATGCTAAAGTATAGGCCAGTTAGTTTTTCTGTTATATTTCAGTATTTATCTCAGGCTGATTTTCAGGAAACTAACAGCTGTGTTAAAATTAAGAGATCTAGCATATAACCTATTTTTTGGATGTCAATCTGAATGTTATGACATTCATTCCTGACAGCAGATGCTGAAGTATAGGCTAATTAGTTTTTCTGTTATGTTTCAGCATTTATCTCAGGTTGTTTTTCAGGAATCTAACAGCTGTGCTAAAATCCAGGAAACTAACAGACCTAGCATATAGCCTATTTTTTAGCACCCTAATGTGTGGAAATTAGGTTAACTTGCTTGACCTTAATTTTAGGAAATTCAAGTACAAGGCCCAAGTGCTGCATTATAAAAGGATGGCAATCCTACTTTCAGCAACTCAGGGGTTTGAAGCGTGAAATTTTAAATATATCAGTATAGATCCTTGATGTACTTTCATTGTGTCTTGTATTAGGTTTTACTTGTGAGCCAAGCAATTATCACCTAGATGATTGCATTGGACTAGGGTGTTTATTGAGTTGTAATTGTTGTGTCACTCTAAGCTTTTAAGCGTGAGTTCTGTGTTTCTTGATTAAAGCTTTTAAGCACAATCAAGAGTTGTTTGAAGTATATCTTCACCACTGACTTTAAAATTATTAAAGGTTGTAATCACTGCTGTGATTGAGGGGGAGTGAGTAGGAACTCAGGTCTTAGTTTAGATTGAAATTGCATTGGGTAGGTCATAAGTGATAGAATTAAACTGGTGGTTTAAGTCCTGAATTAATACCTCTTATAGTGGATTTCCTCCCTGGCTTGGTAGCCCCCAGATGTAGGTGTGTTTGTCACCGAACTGGGTAAACAATTCTCTGTGTCATTTACTGCATTTTACATTTATTGTCTGCATACATTACCTGTCTGCGCAGAATTGGATGTCATAACATCCAGTGTGACATCGATAGTCTGTTACTAGAATTTCAAACATCACTTTGTACAAAATACATATGCACACAAAAAGGGCTCCCTAGGAGTACCTAGGACACTTTGGGTGCTAACACCTTCCCTCTGTGTAACCAACCCCCTTACCTGTGATCTCTGATTTTTATTAGTTTTTATTTGAAAACTTCTTACTTATTGGGTTTTGTTCGTACTTTCCCTTTTCCCTTGGAAACAATAAAAGCGTGGTGGCAACTCTTATTAATTGATCTCTAGCTTGTCAATAGCTTAATGATCATGAATTTCCTGCTACAAGGGGTTTAATACTCCCCCCTTACATAACTGACTTCCGAACGCTAATTTGGTTGCGAGACCAACCTTTTCTTTTTCTTTAGAGGGTTTTATCGATTATTTTCCCTTTCCTCTTTTTTATGGAATAAATAAAATCTGGTGGCGACTCTGTGTCTTGTAGTTAGTTTTTGCGTAGCAACAATATTCAACAAGTTTTTTGTTAAAACATGGATGATAGTGCTCAACTATTGTTAGCATTGATGTTAATACTCAATAATGTGTTTGTTATCATCGATGGTGGTTTTCAACAAGTTATTTCTTAAAGCATTGATAATGGTGCTCAATTGTTGTTAGCATTGATGATAATGCTCAATAATATTTTTGTTGACATCCATTGTGGTGTTCAACAAGTCATTTTCGACCTAGATGTTCATTGGCATTGATGATGGTGCACAACGGTTGTGTTAGTCCTGATGATTTTAGAGTCTAAGGATTGACGGTGATCGTATCGCTCCAAATATTGTTTATTCGGTTCCCATATCAAGTGATTCATGGAAATGGACTTCTGGTGATTTCTCGTTGTACCCTCTCGTGGAAATGAACTTCTTGTGTGTGTGTGTGTGTGTGTGTGTATGTGTGTGTATGTGTGTGTATGTGTGTGTGTGTCTATGTGTGTGTTTGTGTGTGTGTGTGTGTGTGTGTGTGTGTGTGTGTGTGTGTGTGTGTGAGTTACCTTAATACTCTTAAGCTACTACCCTTCTTTTACATTACTCTGTTAACTCAGACAAACCAACATACATGATTTGACGAGCTTTCACACCTTTCTCCAAAGAGCTTCGAGACTTTTGCTAGATAGTTTCTGAATGTACATGCACTTTGATCTTGATTCCTTTTATTGACGAGTCATAATATGCTTTGGTTAGACTATCATCATCAAGGTGTAAGGTTATTGCCATGTGTTGTCGTCATCAAAACTTCAAATGCATATTCATCATCAACATGTCTTTTCAGTTTCATCTCATGGTCCTACAATTTATAGAAGAGAGTGTATGTGTGTGTCCATGGTTGATAAATTCTTAGATTCACATATTGTATTGACTTTAGGTCCATATTCTCCCCTTTTTGATGATGACAACGTATCTCTAAGGGGAGGTGGTAATAGAAACAATTACAAGTATTTTTGGGGTAATCAAACTCCCTCTAAATTAATCAGAGAGTATACTCTACTCCCCTTGATAGTATACTTCTCCCCTTGTCATAATCAAAAAGGTAAAAATAATAATTAAATCACATAGATACCATGTAAAAGGAACAATTTACCTTATAGTTATGGACATGAGCAGTCCCGAGTAAGGAGTAAGAAATAGGATCTAAGATTTTATTTCTCTCCATGAAAGATAACATCTAGGTTTGAAATCATTTTATACGAGAGTTTATTCAACCAAAGGCCTGATATATCGATTACAAATTTATCATATTCACCATTTAATAGGTTATGTGATCACAACCATTGAATGATACCATCAACGATAACACCTTGATCACATCCATTAAGGGATAGCATCCACATAAAGAGAATTTGGACAAACGCCATTAGGTAACCACTTCTTCTTGTACACCTAAGATATTTCAAGAAGCTCTCCTATCTTTTGATTTAAATATGTATTATATCTGAAACGTCCTTACTAAGGGAGTCTTGAGATGTATCTCCTTTATTAATATTTCCATTAACATTCTAAAGGATATGGTCATCCACTATTTAGTTAGACATTTATTCTATTAAGTTGCCTTCTTTAACTTGAATCTCTTCATTTGGACTTTTGATATTTTTCTTTCCCTTGATTGTCAACTTTCAATGATGCTCTTTAAGGGATACCTGAAAAAGTAGCAACCTCTACTTCTACTCACTAGGGGTTAGTTCACCGAAGATAAAATGTATGAGTTCTTCCATAGTCATGGTTCTTTCAAAAAGAGGTTTTAAAAGGACTTCACATAAAGATTTTTATAGACCATGCATGTAGAGGAATTAAACATACTTTATTACCTTTGTTACACGTCTTACTTAATATTAAGTAACTCGTGTAATAATGCTATAATTAGTTAGGACGACTAAAGGGTGAGATTAGGGATCTCGCAAAGACTCAAAGATCTAATGATTTTGTCTTATTGTTATTAGGAAAAGGAATTTCTTCCCTTGTATGAGAGGAAAAATATAACATATTTATTTCTTCATTTGAAGAGCAATTGTCGATACCATCATCTGCATCACAATTTGACTTTTCTACTTTTGGTATCCATAATTTTTGGGTCCTTTGATGTTAGTGTAATACATATTATGAGAAAACATCTTTCTATTTTATATTCACAATGTTCTTTACAAAAGTATGAAGGAGGATGTCCTTCTTTGCTCTTAATACTCTTTTTGATAAAGTAAAACATGGCAATATGGCCATCTTTATTACAATAATTATATTTTAGGGTTTTGCATTTAGATTTTAGTTGGGCATTGCAAATATTTCTAAAGCTTTTACTATAGTTTTTAGGTTCATAACCAAGACCAACCTTATTGTAAGACATTATTTGGTTTCCTAACAAAAGCTTTAAGTTATACGTCCCTTTAGTGAATTTATCAAGTGTATTTTGAAAATGACCAATTTTATTTTTCAAAATGTCACATTGATCACACTTGATAGATTCATATAAGGCTTTATGAGACATAGAAGTGTTTTGAATTAGATCATATTGGCTCTCTCTAAGACTTTTTATTTCTTCTAACAAGTTTTTATTTTTAAATTCAAAGGAAGAGATAATGTCTTTGGAGGTAGATATAATTTGTTCTAATTTACTTGTTTATTTTGTTAGCTTCTTGCAAAAGCGAAATAATTCTTTATAAGAAAAGTGATAGGTTACCTCATCATTGATGATTTTTCAGTGAGATGGAAGTTTGCTTCTTCTTTATCTAAAGATTTCATATCATCATTATCCCAAGATATGCATGCTCTCTTTTTGGATTTATTTAACTTTCTTTAATTTTGGTTTTTTCTCGGGTTTTGAGGATAGTTTGGTCTTATATGCGCTTTCTCTCCGTATTGATGACATGTAGGAATGGATGATGGACTTTCTTCACTTTTCTTCTAGAGTCTTGAGGTTTTTTTTTACTTAGGAACTTTTTAAATTTTTGGAACATGAACTTCATGAATTTATTAATTTCACTTTGACAGTCTTTATTTTCTGATTCCATAACTTCGATGTTAGTAGCTTTAAATGCAATTCTTTTCCTCTTCTTCTTGTTATCTTCATCATCAACAACAATATTTTTCAGCTCCATCTCATGTTCCAGCAATTTACCAAAGAATGTATGTGTGTGTGTACATGGTTTCTAAATTCTTCGATTCACAAATCACATTGACTTTAGGTTTCCAATTATGGTTTAGGAATATAAGAATATTTATAACCAATTCTTCATTTGAAATTTGTTTTACCAGAGTTCTCATATGACTCACGATATGGGTAAGTCGTGTTTGCATCTCATTAATGCTCTCTCCAGGTTTCATTTTGAAGATTTCATACTCATGGGTTAATGTTCCCAACCTTGCCATCCTCACCTCAATAGTACCTTCATGAGTGATTTGGAGGATGTCCCATATTTCTTTTGTAGTTTCGTAGTGAGAAACTCACAAAAACTCATTAAGACCAAGAGCTATAGTGATGTCAACTTTCGCTTTTAAATTGGGATGCATATTTTCTTTATCATCTTTGGTCTAATTCTTTTCAAGTTTGTTTTATACAACACCATTGATTATGTGTGTAGGGATAAACGAAACTTCATTCATAGCCTTCCAAATACCACAATATATCCCTTCTATGAAAAACTTCATTTTCTCTTTCCACAAACTATACCCTTCTCTGTCAAAGAACGGGGGTTTGTTTAGTGAATAGCTTGAAGTTATTTTTCCTCCTGAGACGATTAGTCCTTAACATGAGTTAGGCTCTGATGCCACTTGTTGGACAAGTGACTTCAAGCACAAGAGGTGGGGAGGGAGAATTGTGGTATTTAAAATTCATGATTAATTTTAAACCTTTCTAAATTAAGATCATATTAGTAATTTTTTGGTGAGTAATTTGCAGCGAAAATAAAATACTTGTAACCCCTAGTATAATATAACTCTAGAATGATATCATACACAATAGTAATTGGTAATAATACAACATAAGTGTCTAATGACATCATTAATATATACATGTCCAAACTATATAATACATCATATGGCATTTGATATACAAAAGGGCCTAATCAAAATGAGAAGATATAAACATATGAACAACGGAAATAACTATGAAACATCAGAAAATCTTTGAACTTCTTCGAAAAACTTTGCTTTTTGAATTACCTGAAATTCAGCAATATAATTGGGGTCAGATAATTATCTTATGGGTCCTCTATGCTCTAAAGGGATTACTGGACGATATTCTAACTTAAGTCATTCGACCATGTCCTACTTGTATACACTTACACAATAGAACCAAAAACTTAAGTGTCTAGGGCATTTTTTCTTTGTATGTAAACATATAAACTTGAGTTCACATAACTCAACATATAACTACTAATACCACTCTCACGTGTTAGGTACATACGAAAATAATGAAGCTTTTCTAGCTACTCAACATGCATGAATGTTGTACTCATGGTTGCACTTCCCATGCAACTCAAGGGTGAATAACCCAAAAATCATCTTAAGGATATACTAATTCCTCCATCAGATATGGTCGATGTGATACCATACCTTCACTACACAGACTATGTTATCTACCAAATATGGTCAATAGATACCAGACATCCACTATATGGATTTGACCATCCATTAGACATTGTCAATGGAATCCAGATCTCCAATGTGTAGATCATATTATCCATCAGATATGATTAATTCATACCATACCTTCAATGCATGGGTTACACTCCCCACCAGATATGGTTAATAGATACCATACCTCCATTAAATAGAATGCACCAAAGCCCTTTCCACCGGATATGGTCAATGGATACCAGACATTCACTATATGGATTTCATTATCCACTAGATATTGTCAATGGAATCCAGACATCCACTACGTGGAATATACTTTACAAAGTTACAATAATTTGTCTCAATGGTTCGTCTTTCCCGGTTACTACTCTTCATAAGTCTCGAACTCTGTACAAGTACAGATAAGGGTTATTCTCGAAAACATGATTATTCTCAATAATCACTATGTAATTATTCTTGTCAATAATAATATCATAATATATTTCCATACAAAGCCAATTAAGATCGCATTTATATTACCATTCATTATTCATGCTATTCAGGCACTCTCGTAGATGGAACGATTCATCTAAAGTGACTACTCGCTCATGGATACACACCGGTTTACCTTTCATAATCGAGTATCAAAAACTAATTTATTCATCATAACGTAAGTTTATCTTTACTAATCATTTAAACCTAACTAATATCATAGGTTAAAACACATTCATTATCATAGAATTTGATCAATTATTGTTCATTTCAATTCATTACATTTTCATTATCTATGTAGCATAGCACACATAAGTAAAAGAAACTGTAGTCCATTCATAAATAGAAAGTGTGAAAACATGTATATTAAGCATCGCCATGAGATAGAGATTTAAGCAAGCTTTCCAACACATTCTACCGCGTCTCAATCTGAGTTACAGAACTAAAGTTACTAGGAAAATAAGGTAGGAACAAAATTTGTCTCGCCTGATTCGTCAGGTGTATTCCCTTACTCAAATCAAATCTGGCAGAAACTTTTTCTGTAGAACTTTGACTTCTGATTCAAATCAGGTTAAAACCATGATTTGAATCAAACGTGGCTGAGCTGAAATTCTCAGTTTTCTTCCAAAAAAATCACTTTTAAACCCATTTTCTCCCACCTCTAACCATCCAAAACATAAATAATCATATTAAAATATATTCAATCATTTCATACCATGAACTAGCATTATATATATATATATATATATATATATATATATATATATATATATATATATATATATATATATATATATATATATATATATATATATATATATATATATATATATATATATATATATAACCACTTCAATTCATCACCGTGACATACGTAGCAACTTTACTCTTATGAGTATCTAATGAATTCACAACCACAAAACAACTTCATATCATCAACATGTCATAATCTCAAGCAACAACAACATAGCTTCACACATATTCACACAACATCAACACAACATCAATACAAAAAAAAACCACATCAATACAACAACATAAGCTCATGGATTAACAACAATAACAAGACATGACATATCAAGAATCATGTTTCCACTACAAATTTCATAACAATATAAGAAATCACAAAACCCACCTCCCCAAAGCTATAATAACTAAGAATCCACCTTAATTAGAATCTGGAAAATGAAGAATTAAGAGATGAAGATGATGATGATAATGGAATTAAGATGAAATTCTTCTTTCGTCTTCTTAATCTAAGCCATTGTTCTTCTTCTTCTCTTCAATCCTCTTTCTCTCTCTTAGATTATATGACAGAATGGGAAATGATATGTAGTATGGTATTTTGTCCTTTAGTGAAAAATTTACCATTTTCCCCTTTTCATTTCCTCTTATCCTAAAAATGTCATTTATCAATTTTACCAAATTGTCCTTATTTACGAATTAGTTAGGATTAAGATGATTGATTAGTAATTAATCCCTTCACTCCTTAAATACTCAATTTGTTCCAATTGATAAAGAATAAAGAATTTAAGAGGATATGAGATATTACAATACTAAAAATAAATTGCAGAAAATAAAAGGATATGGTTAGAAATATTGCACCAGAGATTTATACAGGTTTGGTCGGACGTTGGACTAGTATTGAACCTAAGAATTCTTCTTGAGAGTTTGACTATAAACGTTGAGCTTTCTAAGGTTTATCGACGAACCTTAATACAATTTGATCTTGAGATTTTGACAGGCTTATCTCCAACCGATGATAACTTTTATCCTAGTCTAAGCTAACGAAATTTTTAGAGATTAATGCTTGATCTTAATAACCACAACAAAGCTTTTTTCGATAAAGCTTAATAAACCAAGACCAAATATTTTATGGAAGGTTTATCTCAAGAACCAAACTTAATCTCTTAGAGTTATCGCATCCTTAAGAATATAAATGACCAGCACGACCACTTATAAAAATTTCTTCCTCATAAGTAAAGCTTCACTTACTAGCACTAAGACAATTACATGTGAATAAAAATATTTTCTAAAGAGAGGGAGAGAGACAAATTCTAAAGAAATATAAAAATGTTGGAAAGTAGCATGGTTTGAAGTGAGGGTGTGCCTCTCTTATATAGTAGTTGGAAAAACCAAGAATGAAAATAATTCATGGGCTGAATTGATTATCTAATCGAATGGTAAAAAGCTCTAATTGATTAGACAACTCATTTGTAATCGATTGGCAAGCCAAAAAGGAAGGTTTAGATATAAAGCTATTACAAGTTATTAATGTGATGTCCTTATTGATTTTTTAATTGACCGACACTCTTTTAATCGATTAGCATAGTGTTCCAATTGATTGTATGGTTGGAAAAGTTTTGACAATCAATTGACACATCTTTCCAATCGATTAGATAGTTAAAAGACATTGAAAAAGGTTTTGGACATCTTTTTAATCACTTGGTTCTGGATTAGAAAATAATTTTTAGGATATAAGCATTTTGAAAGATGTTTTAAGTCTGTGTGTGTGTGTGTGTGTGTGTGTGTGTGTGTGTGTGTGTGTGTGTGTGTGTGTGTGTGCGCGCATGTGTGTGTGTGTATGTGTGTGTGTGTGTGTGTGTGTGAGTTTCCTTAATACTCTTAAGCTATTACTTTTCTTTTACAGTACTCGATTCAATCAAATAGACTAACAGACATGACCTGATGAGCTTTCACACCTTTCTCCAAAAAGCTTCAAGACTTTTGCTAGATAGTTTCTGATTGTAAAAACACTTTGATCTTGAGTCCTTTTGTTGATGAGTCATAAGATTCTTCGGTTATACTATCATTATCAAGGTTTGAGGTTATTTCCATGCATTGTCGTCATCAAAACTTAAAATGAATATTCATCATCCACGTTTCTTTTCAGCTTCATCTCATGGTCCTGCAATTTACAGGAGAGAGATAGAGAGACAGTGTATGTGTGTGTGTGTGTTCATGATTGATAAATTCTTAGATTCACATATCACAGTGACTTTAGGTTTCCAACTATGGCCTAGTCATCTAAGAATCTTTATAACCAATTCTTCATTTGAAAATGTTTTTCCCAGAGTTCTCATATGACTCGTGATATGGGTAAATCATGTTCGCATTTTATTAATGCTATCTTTGGTTTTTTTTCTAAAGAGTTCATAATCTTGGGTTAATGTACTCAACCTTGCCCTTTTCACCTCATTAGTACCTTCATGGGTGATTTGGAGGTTGACCCACATTTCTATTGCAGCTTCATAGTGAGAAACTCGCAAAAACTCATCAAGACCAAGAACGGTAGTGATTACAGATTTCTGTTTCAAACTACGTTGCACATTTTCTTTATCGTCTTTGGTTCAATTATTTTCAGGGTTTTTTTCTACAACGCCATTAATTATGTATGTAGGAACAATGGACATTCCTTCACATCCTTCAAAATATCATGATCCATCCCTTATATGAAAAACTTCATTTTCTCTTTCCGCAAACTATACCCTTCTCCATCAACGAATGGGTTTTTTTAGTTAATATCTTGAATTCATTTTTCCTCCTTATAGGATTAGTCCTTAACAGGAGTTAGGCTCTAATGTCACTTGTTTGAAAAGTGACTTCAAGCACAAGAGAGAAAGGGGGGGGGGGGGGGGGGTAAATTGTGATATTTAAAATTCGTGATTAATTTTAAACCTTTCTCAATTAAGATACTATTAGTAATTTTTTGGTGAGGGATGACAGTCCGTTAGTGCATATATTTAGTCGAAAAATCGGAGGAAAACAAGGGAAAGTCGACCAAATTTGAGGAAGAATGACCAAAGAATGAAGGAAAATAGCTAAGTATGCAAATTGTGGACTTAGTGAAAATTTGAGTGAAAAAGGAGCAAAAAAGAGTGAAGGTTCAAAGATAATCACATCCACCATCGTGCACGTGATAGGGAATTAAAAGCTGCATAACGCACGTGATGCAAAGTATTGTGCGCATGATGGTCACTTTTTTGGGCCTTTTTGTGAGGCGTTCTGGTCCATTCTAACGCCTTTAAAATAGTTTTTTTAGCAAAGGGTTACGATTTTGGGAGATTGAAGCATGAATTAGAGAGCATAGGTGGTGATTTTTGGAGCATTTGAAGCCATTAAAGGCCATCTCTTCAAGGGACTTTTATGTTATCAATGTTTATCAATTATGATATTTTTAATTACACTATGAGTAGCTAAATTCGTCTAGGTTAGGTTGTGTTATGATGAACCTATTTCTCAATTGTTGGATTCTATGTTGATTTGACCACTGTATGAACCTATTGATCTATAATTTTATTCAATTGCTTCTTGTTCGTAATGCTTTTTTATGTGAGATACTCTGTTAATCTGATTTTGGGCAGATAGGGAATATTGACCATTAGTCTATGTGTTGGACCTAGGGAAATTCTTCTACTTACACTGGTTGAATAAGGATAGGAGACCACGAGTAGTGGCATAGATAATTAATGTTCTATACATCGTCTAACCCTGCTTACGTTGGCGGACTAGGAATAGAAAGCTCCTGGTAGTGGTTAGTGAGTTATTTTGGGAGGATCGACTATAACGGTTTTGTTAATTCTCCGTGAGGTTATAGTGGTTAGATAATTCATACAGGGCATCAAACATCAACAAGAGAAGAATAGGGGATTGTACAACACAACTTGACCACTTTCGTGACATTGTTTATGCATTTATTTACTTTTCACACTGAAACTTGAAACCCCCTCCCCCTTTTACTAGTTTTTCCAAATTGCACACATTTTGTCTTGCTTGGTAGCAGTCCCTGTGGATTCGGTCTTTTTGTTACTTCGAGTGTATCAGTACACTTTCTAAGAAGTTATCCAGTTTTTGATGTCGTTGTTGGGGATTGTTGATTTTTTCAACAAGGCGAAGTTTGTGCAGTTTTTTATTTATTTATTTGTAGTCTTTTTAGTTTTTGTTTTTAGTTTCTTGTTTATCATAATGCTAATAAGGTATTTTCTGTTTGTGCATGTGTAGTTCAGGATCCCCATTATTCCATTAGATCCAGAAATTGAAAGAACTGCACGTGATCTTAGAAAAGCATATCTGGACAGAGGAATACCAGAAGAAGAGCAATGATCAAGCTCTTATGACACTAAAGAAGAAGTCATGGCAGCTGCACAACCCCTCATTATGGGGGACTACTGTAAACAAACTGATGAATGACAAGTTTCTATGGGGTTTGTACCAGTAGACCCTGCTAATTTTTATATTAAAAAATTTGTACTTTCAGGTTTAAGAGAAAATTCGTTCGACGGGAACGCGATTAGAGACCCATGGGAATATCTCACACGCTTTTATGAAATAGCTTCAATGTGCAAACCTATTGATGCCATTGAAGACCGGGTTAAATTGAGGATGTTTGGGTTCTTACATATTGGAAGGGCTAAAGATTGGTTGTTTTACCTTCCGAATGGAATATTCCGTACTTGGAAGGAATTAGAGGATAAATTCCTTGAAATATTTTTTACTACTACTTAGTTTACTGAGCGTCGAGCAGAAATTGTTAATTTTGAGCAGTATGAAATTGAGTCACTTTATGACGCTTGTGAAAGATTTAAACTTTTGTTGCACAGATGCCCAAATCACAACATGAATAATATGGAGCAGGTGCAAAACTTCGTTAAAGGTCTCAAGAGTCAATCTCGCATGTTGGATGCTTCAGCGTGAGGTATTATCCGCTAAATGGCCGAACCGCAAGTAAAAGACCTCATTGAGAAGATGTCTATGAATGAGTATCATTTAAAAAGTGAGAGGTCTGTCAAGCTTGATACTAGTGGCACACCTAAAGGTATGTTACCTCTTGATACCCATACTGCTCTTTTAGCTCAAATTGAATTGTTGAATAAAAAGCTAGCTGAAAGCAGCTTAGGTAGAGCTACCGTGAGCTAGGTACAAACACTTAGGTTTCATTTCTGTGGAGGCGAACATGCGAATGAAAGGTGTTTGTTGGAAGGGACAAGTGAGGAAGTTCATTTTGAAAATTTTCAAAAGAACAACCCTTATTCCAACATATACAATCCATGATGGAAAGATCACCAAATTCTGTTGGAGCATAAATCAGAATTTCAATGCTAATCAAGGGATGCAACAAGGCCAACAATCCCTGTTTCAAAGGAAGACACCACATTTGGAAGAGGCTTTGCATAACTTCATTAATGCCATTGAAAGTAATTTTGAGCAGGTAACTAGGAAACATGAAATTTTAAGTAGAAACCATGATGCGTCAATCAAAATTTTGGAGACTCAGATGGTCAATTATCAAGACAAATAGTTGCTTTGCCAAGCTCAAGTGGAGGATTCACCGGTATCACCATTTATAATCCCAAGAACGAAACATGCAAGGTTGTGCAAACATATTTTGGGGTAGTTACTAGAAAGGAAGGAGCTGAAAAGGTTAAAGAGAAAAAAAATTGAGCAAAAGGACAGTGAAATTGAAAAGGAGGAGAGTTGAAATCAAGGTGAATAAGAGGAAAGAGGAGTCGCCCTTGATCACTTCATTGATAAACATTCTCCTTGGAAGAGAAAAAAGGATCAAATTCTGAATGAACTAAACCCAACTTTACCGGATTACATAAAACTACCATATCACATCATTAAGAAGAAACTGGTACATGAGGATGAGGATGGAATGTTTGAAAATTTTAAAGATATGTAAAAACAACTTCAGGTAAGTCTCTCTTTTCATGAAATTTTAGAATTAATTCCCAAGTTTTCTAAGTTTATGCAGGTATTGGTGAAAGGTGGAAAGTAGAAGTTAACACAAGAACATGCCAACATGGTAGAAAAATAGGAGAAGATAGAACTGTTGGAAGTTCCACCAAAGATGAAGGATCCCACATGCTTTATGTGACTTAGGATCGAGCATCAATGTCATGAAACTGATCAAATTTAAGGAATTGGAGACATGAGAGATCATACCTAACAACATGATACTCACTTTGGCTGATTCATCGGTGACTCGTCCGCTAGGTATTGTACAAGATGTGTTGGTTCATGTTGATGGTCGGAAGGTTCAGTGATTCTCTAGCGTCCATTATTGGCAACTGGGAAGGCAAAATAGACGTGGAGACATGTGACTTGATTTTGAATTTTAATAAGGATAAGGTGGTGTTTAACGCATATAAATGGACATTGTCGCACCTCGAAAAAAATGAGAACACGACTTAGCGAAGCGCAATCGCACGCTCGTATGATAGACTAAATAGAGTTACCACCAAACTTTATTTATTCCTAAAAAGGAAAGAGGAAATATCGATAAAACTCAAGAATGAATGACAATGATATTGGTCTTCACAACTAAATCAAGGTTCGGGAGTCGATTACACAAGGGGAAGGTATTACCACCCCTCACGTCCATTGTACACAACGGGAACCATTAGGTTAGTCGTGCGCGTTAGTGTTAGCTTAAAATGTTAGGTTTCTCGAGTTATTAAGAGGAAAAGAAGAATAGAAACAAAAGAAAAGGGAAAATGTTTTTGGATTTTTTATTAATGTGCCTGACAAGATTTACAAATATTGCTTCTACGTATCTCCGAGTGTAATAGAGAACTCAAGGATTACGTAGTTCTGGGTAGAAAATGTTTGTTTGTTGGTCGATTTTAGCGAAAGCTACTTTATGTCAATCGACAAAAACATTGTTGGCTACCTAAAACAAGTGGATAATGGAACGTTCATATCATAGCCGAATGAATTTACAAATTAACATTCATGGGCAACTTCGTAAGCTTACTCACATGTTCAAATGGATGAAACATTATTTTGCATCGTCTTGAGACAACGTATCTTTCATTTGAGAAAAAGGTTTAAGGATCAACCGCACAGCAGCAAGAAAAGAATTTTGATTGGTTTGAATGTATTTTTGGATGATAAGAGAGTTCAGAGAGACGAGAACTACATTTGGTTCCTAAATCTCGAGAATTTGTGGACTAAACCCACTCCTTTTTCATCTTAATTGGGAAAGAGTTTTGATATTTTGTAGATGTATTAAAGTTTGGCTTGAGAAAGCGCACTTGAAACTAGTCGAAGTTTATTAAGCATTGTGGAATTGGTTTAAGGATGACGAGTGTTTAGATTGACGAGAACTAAATCTCGAATTTTAACTCTTAGGAGCTCGTGGACTACACTCCTTTCCTTTCATCTCTTTTATTGAAAAGTGTTCAATAATGGTTAAGTGTTTTTGAATTTTGATTGTGAAAATGGCTTGGCGTTGGATAAAGCATTTGATGATCGACTTCAAAAGAGTGTGATGAAAAATTTGAGAAATTGAAAATGGTTGAAATGGTTTGGTTTGAGAAACTACTTGATGTTGGATCGAGCTTTTATTTTTGTTTTTTTTGAAAAAGATTGATTTTATTCTTGTGTTAAAAACTAACTAAATAAAAGCAATAAAATTATTACACGTCATGGGAGTGGGGGTGCATTTTGTCGAATAGGGATATGAGATAATGAAATGATTAAATCAAAACCCAATTAACAAACGCAAGTAAATGAGTGTACGTGCACGAAAAATGGTCTCGTTGTAAGAAGGCCCAAGAGTAAGCCATGTGGATTGGAGATAGCAACACAACATCATATGTACAACACACATTCATAATAATTAAGTAAAATCGAAGCATGCACATATTAAAATCATGATGCGAGGATATTGTAACACGGTGGGAGAACTGACTTTAGTTAAATGTTGCGGATAGCAAGAGTCGCCACCGACTTTTATTTTATCCAAAAGGAAAGGACATAAAAGAACAGGAAAGACCTTAAAAAGATTTTGAGTTCGGGGGGTAGGTTATACAAAGGGAAGGTATTAGCACCCTTTATATCCATGGTTATCCATGGGCTCTTAGTTACTTAGCTCACTTTGTTTGTTTGCAAGAGTATAGTGTGTGATTAGAAAAATTTCTTTAAGTACTTTGTAATGACCCTCGTATGGGTGTATACAAAGCCTAGTTTAGAAATTGTGAGGTGTAAAAGTAATTTTGAAAAGTGTGAGCAAGTAACTATGAGATACCTACCCTAGATTAAGTCTTTCGTGTTCTCGTATATTCTTTCAATGGTAAGATTGTCCCTATTATTAAGGAATAGGTAGTCATTACCTTGGATGTGTTTAAGGGACGGGCGTAGGGTCATCGTATGGTCAATGAAGGCAACATAAGGGGTGTCTTTAGCAACTCGTAGGGACTATCATCATATTTACCGAAGGGACAAGATCATTATATCGTAGGCAACCTCGTAGGGACTTGATCTTTTAAGTTTATAGGGACTTGATGATTTTTCTGTTTGAAGGGACTTTGCTTAAGACACCCCTATTTTCGAGGGACTTGACCATTTAAAGAAGGCAACCAAGAGGAATATCCTAGGAAGTACAGATGGCGATCAAAGATCGACTGACGTGTGTGAGTGTTATTTTTCAGATATTTGTCTTGAATTTAATTTTCTAAGTTCAATTATTTACAGTTAGTTTTTTGCACTCCCTAAATTACTAACCACGCAATAAATATTTACAAAAATAAAAGCAAGAAAAATAAATTCCTAAACTATTACATGGCTATGGGACAGATACATAATAATCAGGCGAGAAAGAATAAATTTACAATCTATACATTTGTTCCTAATATTATAAATAAAACAAAATTAAAATAAGGAAAATAATGAAGCAAAAATAGAATAGATAAAAGCAAATAATAATAAAATAATAAATAAACAATGGTAATAAAGCAATAATAAAATAACAATAATAATAAAATGATAATAAAAAGGTTAGAATTTTAAAAGAAATTATTTTAGGTTAAACAAGTTAGATTTTTTTTGAAGTTATTAGAAAAATATGAGTTTAAAATAAATTAGTAATAATAAAAGAATTTAAAATATATTAATGTACAAATTATAAAATAAAAGAGTTATATGAAAAATATTAAGTTAGTTATTTACAAAATAAATAAAGGTTATAGAAAATATCAAATTATTAGATTAATAGGTTTATTATTATTATTCAATTAGAAAAATGGTCAATTAGATTTTATTTACAAAATATATAAGGATTTATTATTATAAGTAAGTAATAAAAAAAGTTATTAAAATAGTTAGTATTTATTATTTATTTACAAAAAATATAAAGGTTATAGAAAAATATTAAATAATTAATTTAGTAGGTTTTCACGCCCTACATTACTAAACCACGCAGTTAATATAGGATCAATGGCAGGAATTTACATGGTAGAAAAATAAATGGCAGAAAAATAAAATGGCAGAAAATAAATGACAGAAAAATAAAATGGCAGAAAATAAATGGCAGAAAATAAAATCCTAATTATTACAACGCTTTGGTGCAGTTACATAATAAAGATGGCGAAAAGTAAAACGGAAAATATTACAAGTTAAAACTTAAAATATTACAAGGGCGAAGCAGTTACAGTGTATGAATAACATTAAAATGAGTGAAAAATAGGAAATAATAATAAGGTTTATTAAGGTTTAAGAAAAGGTTTATGGTTTAGAGGAAATAACACGGTTAAAGTTTTAGGTTTGAAATTTAGAGTTTGTGGCGAAATTGTCAGGGTTTAGGAAAAATCAGGGTAGTTAGTTATAAAAAAAATGTGCAGATCTAAATATATGTATATAAAAAAAATATGAATTAAAAAAACAACGGCGTTGCTAGCGCAAAATTGCGATCATCGCAACTGGATCGGATAACACAAATGTCACGCCTCATACACGTATATGTGAAAACGGCGTATTGACACGATCCGATCCGAAAACATAATCAAATATATCAATAAAATAGATAAAGTATATATCATATATAAACTATTACCAAACTGTGTGTACGATAGTATAGATCAGCCACTCTCAGTTTCTCTTTTTTGTTCTGTCTTTCGGCCTCCCTCTATCAGTCATGCTAGTAAATATATATAGGAACAAATTAGGTTAATGATAATGGGCCTAAGTTTATTTTGAAACCCAATATTAAATTAAAAGCTGAATAAAGTTAAATAATAAAATAGTTAAAATTAAAATAAAAACTAATTAACCTATTTATTTATTCTAGACCCGATATAAAAATAAATAGACTCAAAAAAAAAAAAGTCGGGCACCAAAATGCTCGAAAAAATAAAATGAACACGTCAAAATAATCAACGCGAAATAAATGACTCGGAAAAATACAGCGTTTAGTCGGATTTTGAAATAAAATTATGACCGTTTAAACCGCTCAGACTGATCAACATATGACCAAAAATAGTCGTAAAAATATTTTTAGCATGTCAAATTAAACCACGTGAACCGCAGATTAATGTTACCGACATTTGCAAACTTAAACTTGACATTTTTTCGTTGACTAATTTTAGGCACAGTTAAAAAGTTAATTTGACCAGTCTGTTTGTAAATTCCGTGAAATTATTCCGGCTAATATTAAGACAGAAAAAAAATGTTATGCTATGAAGATGATGCAAATGAATGTGAAACAAAAAATTGGTTAGAGTTAAAAATAGAGGGCAAATTTTGGGGTGCAACAGCTGCCCCTGTTCAATTTTCTGAAACCTGAGGAGTTAGATTGGCCTGTGTGCCATTCGTGACTTGGAAGGTTGAAGGGGATTGAACACAAAAGCCCAAAAATTTGCACTCGTCGGTGCGTAAAGTAACACTGATGACTAGTTGTATATGCTTAAGTGGGCTTGAAGATGCCACTTGGAAGAACTGGAGATGGGCTTATAGATGCCATCCATAATATCAGGAGGTGATAATATCTTGATGTTGATACTGGATATCAGTACTAGGTCTTCGTATAGGCCGTCTCTGAATCGTATCTAAGAACATACTTTTAATTTAAGTGTCAGAACTAAATCTTCGTGGCGATTTCTTTCTGAATTAAGTATCAGCACTAGACCTTCGTATAGATCGTCTCTGAACTGTTTTGAATTGTTGAATAGACCAGTAGAAATAAATCTTCGTGATGATTATCTCTTCTGGAAATATCCTGGATTAGGGAATAGATCTTCGTATAGACCGTTTGTCTACTATCCAAGAACAAAAGAATATCAGGATTAAATCTTCTGAAAATATCCTGGACTAGGGAATAGATCTTCGTATAGACCGTTTGCCTACTATCCGAGGACAAAAGAGTATCAGGATTAACTCTCCTGAAAACATCCTGGACTAGGGAATAGATCTTCGTATAGACCGTTTGCCTACTATCCGAGGACAAAAGAGTATCAGGATTAACTCTCCTGAAAACATCCTGGACTAGGGAATAGATCTTTGTATATACCGTTTGCCTACTATCCAAGGACACCTTGAGTAATGATTAAGTATCAGCACTAGATCTTCGTATAGATCGTTTCTGAACTATTGTGAATTGTTGATAGTATTTTATCTGTATATAACCATCCTGCAAGGAAAAGGTTAGTTTATGCAATATGTATGCATGCATGGCATGGTGCATCTAAGTAAATGTATTATGCACTTATGGATATGCTATGGTATGATGTAAATGATGTATGTATGAATCATGCGGCCTGAAGCGTCCGGATATCTTTGTATAACAACTGCTGGCTAGGGAAAATAAATCCCGATTCGTTGCTGAAGAGTATGAGGAACTCGTTCCCGTCTTGTTTGATAGTATAGTATTTGTCACTTCCCGTATTCGTTCGTCGTACTTCTATTGAAGGAATAAGTTCCTGAGTATCCCGACTGAGGATAAAAGAGATGGACATAAATTCAAGGGGAGACGTAATTCGAAGTATCTATAAAGATAGATTTGCTCTACTGGGGATTTGTAGTGGGGATGAACCGGCGAAGCTTCGTTGAACTACTACCCTCGTTCGTCCTTAGTAAATACTATTACTGCATTTTATGCATTTCTGGTAGACATCAATCGTATTCAAAAGCATACATATATTCAAACACAACCAATGGACGTTTTCGCTTATGTAAATAGAGTAAAACTAAATCTGGATTCAAAAGATGAAATTTTATTTATATCACAAAGTGACCTATACATAGGCAAGTTTGTACAAGGAGACAGAAATCCTAGTAAGAGGAATTCGTCGTAAGTTTTTTTTTTATAAAACAAAGAAAACAGCTATGTGAAAAATGATCCTATTGAGTTTCAATTCTACTATTGCCATTATCTTCAAATATCTCATCTTCTGCTGTTGAGACAGAAACGATTGGATTGATCTTTATCTGTTTGAACTTGATTTAGGTAGCACCATCAGTTGAAGTTACATGAGTGATCCAAACGAGACATAGTCATACGCTTTAATCCCTAACTTTTGCCTGGATTGCCCTTTCAGGTTTTCAATCCACCGGGATACCCTTTTTTGCCCAAGCCGCCTTGTCAGGTTTTCGACTTGCCGGGTGTACATTTTTTTTTATATATATCCCTAATTTTTGCCCGACCCTTTTGGTTTGCCGGGATGCCCTTATTTTTTCCTAGGCCAGTCAACCTAGCGGGTCTCTTTTTATGCGTAGTATTTTTTAACTATGTCTGCGTTTACAGGATGTGGAAAGTCTTCACCATCCATAGTAGTAAGCATCATGGCACCTCCTGAGAATACTCTTTTGACCACAAATGGTCCTTCATATGTAGGAGTCCACTTGCCCCTAGGATCACTCTGTGGTAGTATGATACGCTTGATTACCAAGTCACCAGCCTGATATACCTTTGGCTTAACCTTCTTATTGAAAGCTTTGATCATCCGTTTCTGGTACATCTGACCATGACAAACAGCTGCCAACCTCTTCTCATCAATCAAATTTATCTGGTCGAGTCGAGTCTGAATCCATCCATCCTCGTTTAAACCTGCCTCTTTCATGATTCTTAGAGAGGGAATCTGAACTTCCACTGGTAACACGGCTTCCATTCCGTAGACCAAAGAGAAAGGAGTTGCCCCTGTCAAAGTGCGCACTGAAGTGCGATAACCATGAAGAGCAAAGGGTAACATCTCATGCCAGTCTTTGTATGTTACTGTCATCTTTTGTATGATCTTCTTAATATTCTTATTAGCAGCCTCCACGGCGCCATTCATCTTTGGCCGGTACGGAGAAGAGTTATGGTGTTTTATTTTGAACTGCGTGCAGAGTTCAGCAATCATCTTGTTGTTCATCCGGAGAGAGCAGGTTTCTCAGATGTATATTTGATAAGATCCATCTTAGAAATCAATAAAGTGGTATGATTCAACATATACTGTCTTAGTCGGCGAGCAGCCTAAGCCAAAGCATAGCAAGCTTTCTCGAGATGGGAGTATCTTGTTTCACAGTCGGTACCTTTTGCTAAGGTAGTATATTGCATGCTCTTTTCGACCAGACTCGTCATGTTGCCCCAGCACACACCCTATTGAATTTTCTAACACGGTCAAATACATGATTAGAGGTCTTCCTTCAACTGGTGGCATCAGATTTATAGGTTCTTGGAGATACTTCTTGATTTTGTCAAAAGCTTCTTGACATTCATCATTCCATATCATCTCTTGATTTTTCCAGCGAAAACCTCTACATAGTCACGTAACATCCGACTCAATCTTTCTTTGACACTGTTTTCCAAGCCTGCTCCTATTTTGACTTCTTTCTTGTCTACTTCAGTACCCAGATTTACAACCTCAATTGATTCCTCATGCGGCTGTGTAACTTTCTCTTCTTGTTGTAATAACCTAGCAAGCTCTACAGGTACTTCACAATCTTCATCCTTTCCATCTTCAGCTTGATAGATCGGATTCTCGAAATTATAATTGGCAATAGTAGAACTGTTATCAACAGGATCCAGAGTGGATGAGGATCTGCATTTTAGTGATGTGGGTGTGTGTAAGAACACATAGCTGATGAAAATAAAATAAAAGAAAAACAAAGAGCCCAATATTTACGAAAACGAAACGTCCATTGATTTTTATTGAATGAAGTATGCAAATGAAATGACATCCCGAAACAAGCATACCATTGTGCCCCGGGTAAGGCACAAGGCTTAAAAGTTTAATTACAACACAGTAATAGTATTTACTCCTGACTAAAGGAGATAGGAATAACGTCTTCAGTCTTCCAATTGTTGAGCCCATCACCCACAGTAGGAAAAATCCAGTTATCCAGATTGTAGTCTTTATTATAGTCACCCACAACATTGATTTGATCTTTCATGTTCCCTTGATTGGTGATACGAACAGCACGAGCACGACGAACAGCCTTCTGGGACTCTGCAGTGAAACCCAAACCAAACTTGTCAGACTTGTAAGGAATGTCGGGAAGCTGACCCCAAATAGTACAACCACCTTCTTCAACCACAACTCTAGCATCTTTGAGGGAAGCCATTGTAGGAGGTACTCTGGTAACCACAGGAACTCTTTTAACCACAGGAGGAGCTTCAGTAGCGGGAACGACCCAAGGAACTACTTCAAATGTCTGGCAAGGAGTCTCAACATATTCACCTTCCACTTCAACATACTTAAATGTATTCACATGACTGACCATATATTCTTCCTCTCCATAAACAGTTACGATCTTTCCCTTCACTGGATATCTCAACTTTTGATGTAGAGTGGAGGTCACAGCACCTGCCCCGTGGATCCAGGGGCGCCCAAGCAAACAAGAGTACGCAGGACGAATATCCATTACATAGAAGGTAGAATCGAAGACTTGAGAGCCTACTTTGATCGGGAGGTCTATTTCTCCATGCACCACTCTTCTTGAACCATCAAAGGCTCTCACCACTATATTACTTGGTCTTAACACAGCATCTTCAGGACTGAGCTTGTTCAGAACCTCTTTTGGAAGTACATTCAATGAAGAGCCATTGTCTATCAACACATGAGTCAAGGTAGTTCCCCTACATTCAATGGAGATATGTAAAGCTCTGTTATGGTTTCTTTTGGCAGGAGTCAAGTCAGCATCAGAAAAACCTAACCCATTATCATAAGTCAGATGTGCAACACAATTTTCAAATTGATCCACAGAAATTTCATTTGGTACATGAGCAGTCCTTAAGAATTTGATCAAGGCTTTAGCATGAGCCTCAGAACACAACAACAAAGACAACATGGAAATTTTGGAGGGAGTATGCCCCAACTGGTCAACAATATCATAATCACTCTTACGAATGATCTTCAGCACTTCTTCCATCTGTTTAGAGAGATTTTCAGCAGTCGGTGCTTCAGCTTGCACAGGTTCAACCACAGGACCTTTGCCTCGAGCATCAGTACTTGGCTCAGAAGTGAAGGTAGTAGTTGGAAGAACTGTATTTTTTGAGGTAGCTGGAGGAGAGAAAATTCTTCCACTTCTGGTGATCTTACTAGATCCAGCAATATTATCAACATCAAGGTTATCATCAGTAACAGGTGTATCAGTCAAAGGTTCCTGCTTAACACCATGGATATAAACATCAGAACCGTAATTTCAGGGTATAGCTTTATCAGAAGTATAAGGAATAGGGCCAGGAGTGGTAATAATCATGGGAGGCACTCTAAATTCAGCAACAGTCTTCACCAGGCCTTCAGCAGTAATTTTGATAGGACCCTTGGAAGTGATCTTGACAGGGCCTTTGGAGGTAATCTTCACTGGCACTTTATCAACCATATCCACATCTTCAAACTTCTTACCTCGAGTTAGGTGTTCACACATACTTTCCACAGAAGGAGTTCTCTCAAACAATATAGTGTAATTGTCCATGAGGCGTTGAATACCATCTTTCAACTTCCAGCAGCTATCAGGTTTGTAGGCACAATAAAAACAGTCTTCGTTGCAACCTGGAAAGAATCCAGCCTGCACCAGCTTCTTCTTGATAATAGATAAGGGAGTAGTCACATCTGCTACTGAGGAAACATATGAAACTTCATCAACAGCATTAACAGTCTTCTCATGATTGGGCATGGGAGCAGTAATCACATTTGGAGTCCCAGGAGGGTCAAATTCAATCTCCCCAGCTTCAATCATATCTTGAATCTTATTTTTCAGCACCCAGCAATTGTTGGTGTCATGTCCCGGACAATTAGAATGATAGGCACATCGTGCATTAGGATTGTACCGAGGAGAGGAAGTATTAGGATTCTGAGGAGGGTCCTTCAAAGTAATGAGTTCCCCTTTCAACATGTGTTGCAAGGCTTGGGCCAGTGACATGTTGATCTTGGTGAATTGTCTTCTAGGCTTCTGTTGATTACTCTGTGGTAGCTCTGGTGTTGCAGGAGTAGGATTAGAAATGTGAACTGCTCCTACGGATTGGTGACTTCTGTTACGGCCAGGTTGACCATACACAACATTAGACTCCTTCTTTCCACTAGGGGGCTTCTTTTCAGTGCTTGATGAAGAGGCACCCACCTGTATCTTACCACTTCTTATGTCACTTTCCACACGCTCTCCAGTCATTATCAGCTCAGTGAAACCAGATGATGAGCTTCCAATGAGGTGACTATAGAAAGGACTATTCAGCGTACTCATAAACATATCCACTAGCTCCCTGTCAGTCAGAGGAGGTTGAACTCTGCCATCCAGATCTCTCCATTTCTGGGCATACTCCTTGAAATTCTCCTTAGCACCCATTGACATGCTTTGTAGCTGCATGTGAGTAGGTGCTAAATCAGCATTGTATTGGTATTGCCTGTAGAAGGCCTCAGCAAGATCATTCCAATCACGGATATTGACACTCTCCAATTGATAGTACCATTCCAATTGAGCTCCAGACAAGCTCTCTTGGAAGAAATGAATCCATAACTTCTTATCAGCAGTATGTGGTTGAATCCTCTGGACATAGGATCTTAAATGCAACTTGGGACATGAGACACCATCATACACCACAAAAGCAGGAACCTTGAAACCAATAGGTATAACCACTCCAGATATTAAACTCAGATCTTCAAAATCCAGCCCAGAAGATTTTTGTAACTCCATAGCATTCATTCTATCCACCAGCATCTTGTACTTATCTTCATTAGGATCATGATAATAATTTGCTTCAGAATCAGAATCTCCCACAGTATCATGGAGACTACCTCCCTCTTTCTCAGAATTTTCAGACTCATAATCATCAACCTGTTCCTTTGTCTTGATAGGGCCTCTGAATCTTCTTCCCAGATTGATAAGGCCTCCTGATCTTCTAGTCTTCTTCTTCTTCTTAGCCAGCAATGTCTTCAACTCATCTTTCCCCTTGGACAAATTCAGAATCAACTCTTAGAATTGTGCATTCTGAGCCTGGAGATCTTTGACAGTCTGTTCAAGAGCCATTTCTGTTGAAATAAACAGCGAGAAGATAAGATACCTGTTCATAAGAAACCTGTGATGCAATAATATGGTATGTAGATGCTTATGCAATGTTTTCAAGGACCGTAGGATTTAAATTTGTTTAAACCACCAAAAAGTAAACTTTTATTAGTAATAAACTTGTTTGCCCCTTAGGCTTACAATAAAAATGAAATGAATACAAAAAATGGGGTTTTAAGTCTCCCATGGACGTTTCCTCTTTGTGTTGAGGTATGAGTTGAGATTCCGCTCCTCGTGAAGTTGTTTTGTTAGCTCCAGGATTCTTTCCTGACTTGCCTTGTAATGAGTCTCAAAAGTATCTCTTTGCTCCTTCAACTGGATCCAGGACCTCTGTAACTCTTCCATGTCAGTGGGCATGTCTGGATGAAGAATGATGTAAGAAGTATCTCCTTCAGCAACAGGCTCCATGGTAACTGGCAGGATAGCAGGATATGGCATCATAAGAGTCTGAGCACGAGATCGTACCCATATGAGATATGGTTCCATAGGAATAATGTACTTGGGTTCCAGAGTCTTGTTGTCAACCTTGTTCACTTTACCCCATGCTCGTATGAACCTTTGACGGTAACCTTGAAGATCGTTGTCGTAGTCAAACATAATACCCTGAATAAGCATGTCATGAGGACCATCAGTCCGAGCGTAACCAAACTGACGTAGAGCTAAAGAAGGGTTGTAGGTAATGCCCCCTCTTATGCTAAGGAGTGGCACATTAGGGAACTCCCCACAACGGTCAATGATGGTAACATTCTCCATAGATCTAGAGCACCAATGAATATCTGAATGAGAAAGTGACATAATCCTCTTGGACCACCTGAACCCTTGTTCATTCTTCATCACTGATCGAGGAAAGTGAGAAATAAACCACCTAGATAATAGAGGTATGCAACACATCAGAGTTCCTCGTGCCTTCGTAGTACGGGAATGAAGAGAGTGTAAGATGTCTCCAAGTAATGTAGGCACTGGATTGCGAGTCAGAAATATGTTGATGGCGTGTACGTCTATGAACTGGTCTGGATTGGGGAACAGTACTAAGCCATAAATCGATAGGGCTAAGATCTCCTCAAAAGCATCATAACTCATAGCCTTCAGGAATACTTGAGCTTTCTCCATCAATACCTTAGCAAGAATACCCTTAACTCCACTCCTTGTTTCTAGGACAATGTCTGATTTCTTTAAATGTAAGGCTGCAGCAATGACTTCAGGTTTAGGCTCTTTTTCCAAGCCTGTGAAGGGTTTCTGATCAAGAATAGGTATACCCAGAAGCTTGGAGAACTCTTCCATTGTAGGAACCAACTGATAGTCGGGAAATGTGAAGCAATGATGTTTAGGGTCAAAGAACTGAAACAGGACACTCATCATGTCTTCATTGCACCCTGAAGTGACTAGATCCAGTAGGTGACCATGCCTCTTAATGAACTGGGAGTTTTCAGAAACTTGAGAGACCAATTCCTTAAGCTTAGGAGGTATTCCTACAAAGTTGATCCGGATAGTATTCCTACGAGCAGAAGCCATGACCTTCAACAAAGAACAAAGATAAATCCTTTGGTCCTTGAAATGGTTAGTGAAAATGCTATGCTTATGATGCATGATGATGCTATGATGTTATGCTCAATCACAAACATGTGGCACACACAAACAAGTCACACAATAGCCTTAGGTTTGAAGGCTTGCATGAGGTTTAAAGGTAAGTACCCTCCCCTGAAGTTTAGTTGATTCATCCTGTCCTACAAAAGTAACCAGGAAATAAGGGATCTCAAAATCATTGATCCTTCACAAGGGTGGTTGTTCAGTAGGCAACTTACTTGCCAACCAAAACCCTCCAAGTTTAGGATCTCAATGAGTGTAGTATCGAGTATCAACCAACTTTAGTCTTCACCAAAGCCGGTTATCTCACTACTTTCTAATGGCCAAGATGGGATGACTAGGGTTCTAAAAGTCAGTTAGTGTATTGATAACATATGGCAGCCTCATATTATCCTCAACTTGCTTAAGGAACATAAGCACCAACCAAGAAGTCACACTAACTATGGCCACTAGATCAACCATATCGATATACGCCGTACAGTTTCCTTGGTCTATTGCCATTTACCTAAGGTACACTAGATCCGGGTTAGGATCTTTCACACATAAGAGCACCCAACAGATAAGTATAACGCAAACAAGGCAAACAATTTTAAAGTGATCTAATTCCTAAGGGTACCCCTCTTTTATTAAGTCCCCAGCAGAGTCGCCAGTTCTGTAACACGGTGGGAGAACTGACTTTAGTTAAATGTTATGGATAGCAAGAGTCGCCACCGACTTTTATTTTATCCAAAAGGAAAGGACATAAAAGAACAGGAAAGACCTTAAAAAGATTTTGAGTTCGGGGGGTAGGTTATACAAAGGGAAGGTATTAGCACCCTTTATATCCATGGTTATCCATGGGCTCTTAGTTACTTAGCTCACTTTGTTTGTTTGCAAGAGTATAATGTGTGATTAGAAAAATTTCTTTATGTACTTTGTAATGACCCTCGTATGGGTGTATACAAAGCCTAGTTTAGAAATTGTGAGGTGTAAAAGTAATTTTGAAAAGTGTGAGAAAGTAACTATGAGATACCTACCCTAGATTAAGTCTTTCGTGTTCTCGTATATTCTTTCAATGGTAAGACTGTCCCTATTATTAAGGAATAGGTAGTCATTACCTTGGATGTGTTTAAGGGACGGGCGTAGGGTCATCGTATGGTCAATGAAGGCAACATAAGGGGTGTCTTTAGCAACTCGTAGGGATTATCATCATATTTACCGAAGGGACAAGATCATTATATCGTAGGCAACCTCGTAGGGACTTGATCTTTTAAGTTTATAGGGACTTGATGATTTTTCTGTTTGAAGGGACTTTGCTTAAGACACCCCTATTTTCGAGGGACTTGACCATTTAAAGAAGGCAACCAAGAGGAATACCCTAGGAAGTACAGATGGCGATCAAAGATCGACTGACGTGTGTGAGTGTTATTTTTCAGATATTTGTCTTGAATTTAATTTTCTAAGTTCAATTATTTACAGTTAGTTTTTTGCACTCCCTAAATTACTAACCACGCAATAAATATTTACAAAAATAAAAGCAAGAAAAATAAATTCCTAAACTATTACATGGCTATGGGGCAGATACATAATAATCAGGCGAGAAAGAATAAATTTACAACCTATACATTTGTTCCTAATATTATAAATAAAACAAAATTAAAATAAGGAAAATAATGAAGCAAAAATAGAATAGATAAAAGAAAATAATAATAAAATAATAAATAAACAGTGGTAATAAAGCAATAATAAAATAACAATAATAATAAAGTGATAATAAAAAGGTTAGAATTTTAAAAGAAATTATTTTAGGTTAAACAAGTTAGATTTTTTTTGAAGTTATTAGAAAAATATGAGTTTAAAATAAATTAGTAATAATAAAAGAATTTAAAATATATTAATGTACAAATTATAAAATAAAAGAGTTATATGAAAAATATTAAGTTAGTTATTTACAAAATAAATAAAGGTTATAGAAAATATCAAATTATTAGATTAATAGGTTTATTATTATTATTCAATTAGAAAAATGGTCAATTAGATTTTATTTACAAAATATATAAGGATTTATTATTATAAGTAAGTAATAAAAAAAGTTATTAAAATAGTTAGTATTTATTATTTATTTACAAAAAATATAAAGGTTATAGAAAAATATTAAATAATTAATTTAGTAGGTTTTCACGCCCTACATTACTAAACCACGCAGTTAATATAGGATCAATGGCAGGAATTTACATGGTAGAAAAATAAATGGCAGAAAAATAAAATGGCAGAAAATAAATGGCAGAAAAATAAAATGGCAGAAAATAAATGGCAGAAAATAAAATCCTAATTATTACAACGCTTTGGTGCAGTTACATAATAAAGATGGCGAAAAGTAAAACGGAAAATATTACAAGTTAAAACTTAAAATATTACAAGGGCGAAGCAGTTACAGTGTATGAATAACATAAAAATGAGTGAAAAATAGGAAATAATAATAAGGTTTATTAAGGTTTAAGAAAAGGTTTATGGTTTAGAGGAAATAACACGGTTAAAGTTTTAGGTTTGAAATTTAGAGTTTGTGGCAAAATTGTCAGAGTTTAGGAAAAATCAGGGTAGTTAGTTATAAAAAAAATGTGCAGATCTAAATATATGTATATAAAAAAAAATATGAATTAAAAAAACAACGGCGTTGCTAGCGCAAAATTGCGATCATCGCAACTGGATCGGATAACACAAATGTCACGCCTCATACACGTATATGTGAAAACGGCGTATTGACATGATCCGATCCGAAAACATAATCAAATATATCAATAAAATAGATAAAGTATATATCATATATAAACTATTATCAAACTGTGTGTACGATAGTATAGATCAGCCACTCTCAGTTTCTCTTTTTTGTTCTGTCTTTCGGCTTCCCTCTATCAGTCATGCTAGTAAATATATATAGGAACAAATTAGGTTAATGATAATGGGCCTAAGTTTATTTTGAAACCCAATATTAAATTAAAAACTGAATAAAGTTAAATAATTAAAATAGTTAAAATTAAAATAAAAACTAATTAACCTATTTATTTATTCTAGACCCAATATAAAAATAAATAGACTCAAAAAAAAAAAAGTCGGGCACCAAAATGCTCGAAAAAATAAAATGAACACGTCAAAATAATCAACGCGAAATAAATGACTCGGAAAAATACAGCGTTTGGTCGGATTTTGAAATAAAAATTATGACCGTTTAAACCGTTCAGACTGATAAACATATGACCAAAAATAGTCGTAAAAATATTTTTAGCATGTCAAATTAAACCACGTGAACCGCAGATTAATGTTACCGACATTTGCAAACTTAAACTTGACATTTAAATCATAAGCAATGTATACAATGAATATAGAGTCGCCACCGCACTTTTATTTATCCTAAGGACTGGTTAAAAAGCGAACAAAAACCTAAGAAGTTTTACACGTAGAAAACTAATGAAAAAGATCAGAGAGTCTGGATAAGGGGTAAATTACGCAATGGGAAGGTGTTAGGCACCCAATGCGTCCTAGGTACTCCTAGGGAGCCCTTTTCACACTTGTTGTTTGAAAATTATTATTTGTCATGACATAAGCATTGTGCAAACATGATTGGGATGATGAGGAAAGAATGTACATGTTAATTATTTTTGTGTTCGAACGGATGAACCCGCTGCCTACGTACCTTCCATCAAAGGTAAGGATCAAAACGCCGTAGTTCGGCAAAAAGATTTCCAAAACATTTGTGAGTTCAATTTTAAACAATAGCACTTAAGGTTCTTCATTATCAATGGGAGAAAACTCGACCAAGACCAACATCCACCATGTGAGGATAGCTTCGACGCACTAGAGGGGTTAACCCTGTTTTCAGTACGGAAGTCTTATTGTCGACTCACTAAGGATAGGGTGAGGTTTACATCAACCACAATGAGAATTGAAACCTATGGCTAATGCATGAAAAGATTAACAAGAATGGACAAAGCCAAAACATTTGAGTGAGTGAAATTAATGGATTAGGACTATTCACAAAAGGAGTCAAAGTATGATTAAGATTGATTCAAAATGAAGTATTCACAAAATGGAATTTGAAAGATCATGGACTTAAGGTCCAAGTTTCTAATTTGGAAAGAGTGAGAATGTTTGCACAACACTTATTTCAAGCTTTTTAAAAGTATGTGTGAAAAGGTAGGACACAATGGGATGAATGGAATGGATGTAAAACTTCTTAGAAGGGTCCGCCTCTTGAAATCATATAGAAGATGATTCAAGTGTGTCCTTAGGAATAAGCTACAAATGAGCAATAATCTGGTAACAGATGAAAGTTAAATAAAAGCGGATACTGGATGCCACTCAATGGTCTTATACCTGTCTCCTAAAACAAGTAAAGATATCAGAAGCCACTCTATGGACTTACTCTAATCTCCATCAGAATAAACAAAAAAAACCAAACAAGGAAGTCAACTGCCAATCTATCTGGACTTATGTTAACCTCCACAGTATGATCCTAGGAGTACAAATGCCACATCACAGGGACTTACAATGAATCCTCACATACAACAAACAAATGCACTAGGCAATGGGTATGAGTGACCAATGAGGTCTTACACTCTACCCCTTCCATGTCATGGGAACAGATGCCAACTTACAGGGACTTATAACTGGTTCCTCAATGGGTAAGCAAACAAATCACATAGGTATGAACTAATGGACATGCCACAAGGAGCAATGAATGATAGTAAATGCACTAAGGCAAGCAAGCAATCATGTACAAATGCAAAATAAATCACAGATAATCAGATAGCACACTCTATAACCAAACAAGGAGGCTCAATCAAAAAGGGTTTGACTATGAAAGTCCACTGTAATAGGTAAGTGTCGCTCTTAACCTGGCCATTGAAGGGCTCAGGTGAAGCAGATGAAAGGATATGAGGGGTGTGCCTCATTGCTTCTATCTCATGTCCGAGAGAGCATGTAAATATAAGAATGTGGGGGAGTTCAGAAAGATGGAACTCTTTCCCCAATTAGACTCTATAGATCTTGGGTTTGGATCTCAATGCTACAACCATGTAATGGGAGCAATGAGAAGACTCACTGAATAGTGGGAGATAGGCTACTTATCTCTACCTTCCACCAATTGCCTCAAATGAGGACTTTTCCTGCTTGGGACAAATATAAACATACACAATCAATGCCTCTTAAGGAGGACTTCAGACAATTTGCCCGGCCAAATAACAGGCCGGGTCTCCAGACTACATGAAGAAGAAGGTTCTATACCTCAATGCAAGTTGCTATTTAAGCAAAGCAACACAAGTTCTTAAGAGAACTGAGCAACTAAAGGGTACCTGAAAACATCCAACAGAATCAGCATCCCATTCATAAACAAACAATAACATAAGAATCGATTAACAATATTCAATCATAATCAATAGTGTGCATAGCACAAGGTTCACATGAACCAAGTTCAAACATCCTACAAAACAAATAGGTTAGTCCACAAATGTCAAATAAGACAATCCAAGATGTGGAACAATTTCCTTAATCCTTAACTTCTTAACCTGAAAAGGCACAATCAACTTCAAAGGTAAGTAACATGACCACTAGGACTAGCCTAGGGTCAAAAAGATGGAAAAATCTTAAAACAGCAACCAATTCATGATCAAAGTCAAGCTATATCAAATACAAAGGGATACCAATTGGTCCCATATTCAAACTATACACCTATTTCAATCTATGCAACATGGAAGGCAAAAGATGCAATATTAAACCACATACAAGCAACCAGCGAGATCACATCCAAATAAATGCCGAAATGGCACCAAAAAATCCACAAAAATTACATTCTAACCAGAAGACATTCAACAAGCTACATGTCAATTTTTAAGCCATTTGGACTAGTGGAACTATGGGAATTAATTCAACATGTCTAAGCATGCAAAAACACAATCAAATGAAGTCCAAAAATATACATCAACTTCAATTAAATGGTAAACAGTGAGATTAAATGGGAAATGGATGGGACCAAGGCCAAATGCTAGCTTAACATGTTAGGAACTACCCTACCAAGTTTCATGATCATAGGGTTAAGGATGTGGATTTGGCAACATATATACAAAAGGTTACACAAGTAAAGCCCTAAAATGCTAGGCAGCAAGGAAAAATCCTAATTAATTAGGAAACGGATTATAAAAATCCACAAAAATTCACAGTGAATGTTAACATATTAAAGGTGCTACATGCAAAAAATTAAGGCCATTGGCCAAGGGGAAGCATGGCAAAAAAATCAGGGAATTCAGCATGTCACATTGTGTCACATTTTACTACTCACAAGTTCAATAAATCATATATCAAAAACCATAGGCCCAAAAATTATGAAACCTATGTCAAAAATTCCAGGGATGAGTTAGGAATCATTATCTAAATTTTCAATTCAATTGGATATAGCATGTTGATTCTATAATTAAAATGGTATAACATATGGAAATAGCATACATTAAAGATATCTCTAGGTCAATTTATTTTTCTACCAAGCAACAATTCATTCTTGATTTTTATAAAATAATAGAGAAAAAAAAAAAAAAGATGATTAATAAAAAAATCCTGAAATTATTTGGATCATCATTGGTCAGTTTATGATTTTTTTAAAGATTTTTAAATAATTATTTAATATTTATTTGGATTAATAATGATTTTTTTTTTTAATTAATTGGAACGGATGGCAAAAGAGTAATAAGCGCTTCCTGATGCAAAACGCTGCCGTTCCACTAAAGTGATGTGTCAGCTTATGATTTGTTCTGGCAATTGAAAACATGAGTTGGAATTGAAACAAGATGGAAACGGATCTAGCAAGCGAAATATCCAGAAAACTATGAAGTTCATCATCTGTTCTTCAGCTTCATCAATGTTCTTGGCTGGGAATTCTAGGTTTCGGACGAATTGCCATGAAAACGAGCGATGCGTACACCGTTGGATTCGTCTTGGTCTCAGGAACAAGAATACATAAGCGACTTCAGCTATCAATTACTACACAGTGCGAATCGAGCGAAATAAGGAAACGCATCGAAACTTCAATTGCGAATAACTCACTCAAATCTCAACGAATTTACAATCCACAACTTGTTATACAATCTACGAAGCATACTCTACAATATCCCTAACACGATTTAGCAAATGGCGATGATCGAAATCCAACCTTTCTTGATTGTGCAGCAATGGAATCGCGCGGATTGAGCGTGAAATGTTGAAACAGTCCAAGATTGATGTTGTAGAAGTGTAGTGGGATCAATCTTCTAGCTCGATTGTGTTGCTAGCGACGGATTCTTCAAGCTGTTATGAAGATAGAAGTTGCTTCAACAGTGCAATTTCTTGATGATTTTTGATCTCACACCTGCAAACAGAAACTCAACAACCAATACAGATGATGAATTTGTCAAGAATTCGCTCAAAGATTCATGAGAATGCTCAATTGATGAAGAAAGTGTTATGAGATTTTTTTGGTAAAATGGGAGAAGAATGAGAGAATCGCTTTGGATTTTCTGTTATGATTCTGAAAATGTGATGGTGAAGTTGTGATTAGCTTTGTAATTCTGTTATGGATTTAGTATATATATGGATCACTAATCCAATTCTTAATTATGCTTAAGCAAAAAAGGTTAATTAGCAAGTATGCACACATGTGAAGCCTTTGGCCTTTTACTCTTGAAATGGTTAGAAACACCTTAGCAGCAAATTTCTCACTTGGAACCAATCACAAATATCATTTGGAAGCTGGTTGCATAAGTTTCATTTCCCAATTCCTCCTATTTTCCAATTTGGACCATTTTGCCCCTCCCTCTAATTAGTTCACTTCAAAAATGAGCTTTTGCATTGAGCACTTTCAAAGAAATCCAATTATGCACCACGAAAGCACATATTAAATGGAGTTTGTGCATATAAAGAACTTGCAATTTGGACAATCCATGTGGTAGTTATGCCCTCCTGATTACGGGTCTTTTTTGAAATTCACTGAGCCATATCTTGCAAACCATACATGAGAATTTCAAGTTCTTGGACTTTTTGGAATTGTGAGAACAAGATCTTCAACTTTCATGTTGGACAAATTTTGATTTGAAGCTTGTATCATGACTTCATCTTGAGGGGAAAAACTTTCCATTTTGGGCAGCTGAAATTACAGGTCCACTTGCCATTTTGGGAAACTGTCTGTCTGACTTCAATTCCTTCAACCTTGACCTTTGAAATGTCAAATAGGACTTGTATGGACATGAATGAGGTCTTTCTAACCATCTCACACCCTCCAAGCCCCGATTAAATGCACAGTTGACCACAGTTGACTTTTGTTGACTTTGGATGATTGGGCCATGTTCTGATGAATTCCAAGCCTTTTTTACTTGAGATCTTGATTCCAAATGATATCACAAGTTATATGAACTCTTTATGAATGATCATGGTGTCCAAATTCTTCAGGAATGGCCACCCTCTATTGTTCAAGGCCGGATTTGACTGCTTGACTGATGATTGCTTCAGCTGCAAGCAACATGGTTAGATGACAATATTTTTGTACTTTTGGTTAGTAAACATATGAAAAGCAATGATATACAAATGCAACACATGCTTGGTGATCAAGAATCACACTCACAAGGTATCCCACCCACTAGGAGAGGAGCTAAGGTATGCATTGATCCTTGAGGCCATGATATGATATGATATGGGCCATGAGGGATCTTAGGGCCCAAAATTGGGGTCTTACAGATGCCCCTATTTAAGGTCATTCTATCCGGAGAAGTGAAGTTTGGAAATCTTCATCTCGACGCGGGAGAATGGGCTTAAATAATAGTAATGAGACAAATTTTGGTCCCTAAGAGACCTCATGATGCAGATGTATGCATGCTAAAGCAAATTCTGTGGAGAATATATGGTTCACACAGAAGAAAAGACGATCCGTCGGAGTAATACACTCACCAGGAACAGAGACTCAACTAATAAGACTCTTATTGGACTCAACTAGGGGATAGTAGAAAAAGAATGCGTGAGCCGGACACGACTTTGATTAAGGTAATGACAAAACTGACATAGCGTGAACTAAGGCACGACTCCGAGTGGGGATAACAGACATCGGACTGGAGAGCTTGCTGGGGAAGCAAAGGACTCACACCGGGGAATAACGAATTCCAGAGGAAAATAAATCCATTGGAATGACATAAGCTGACTCAAATTATCCATGAAGGATACTTCGGATAAAAATCCGGACTCGGACCAGGAAAAGGTTCACAAAGAACCTCCTTGCCGGGAAATGCATATATTGGGGGAAACGCCCGTATAGCAAAGGGTAAAAATCACCAAAGGAAACTCCACAGGGGAATGTCTAACAAAGAGACTCTCCTGGGAAAGCAACAGGAATGAGGTGTTACCGGTATAAGGGTAACAAACTCAGGAAGAATGAATATCTGAGACTGGTATAAGGGTGAGAGATATCAATCAACCAACATCTGAGGAAGACCTGGGAAAGGTACATAAACTCAGGAAGTCCGACTCCACAAGGGACCAAAGTCATAATAGGGAGTGGAAAGGAAGGGACACCAGGGATACCGGGTTGTAGGTATGTAACAGGCGACCGACCAGGGCGTGATTTGGTGTGTGTTCCAAAACACTCATCATCCTGAAGAGAGCGAAAGCAAACTTGTTTATAGGATGAGAATTTGATTCTGTAAAGAATACAAATCTTACTCAGTTGGGGAAACAAACAAAGTGTTCGACAAAAGAGTGCATGAGATATATTATCTATAGCCGTCAAAACGTAGACAATATCCTCGCATGGAAAATTATCCTGAACCGGGTTGTAGGTTGTTTATAGGATAAAATCCGAAAACGTGAATTGGTTTGTGTTCCAAGACACTCATCATCCTGAAGAAGGCTAGAACAGCAGACTTGTTTATAGGATGGATATTCGATTCCACAAGGAATGCGAATCTTACTCGACTGGGGATGATCAACAAAGGAATCCAACCAAAGAGCGCATGAGATATACTATTCATTACCGGCAGACCGTGAATAATATACTCGAATGGAAGATTATCCCTAACCGGGTTGTAGGTTGTTTATAGGATAAAATCCGAAAACGTGAATTGGTTTGTGTTCCAAAACACTCATCACCCTGAAGAAAGCTAGAACAACAGACTTGTTTATAGGATGGATATTCGATTCCACAAGGAATGCGAATCTGACTCTGCGGAGAAAACAATCAAAGATTGACTCGAGAGTGAACGAGATATAATATCCATTACCGTCAGAACGTGGATAGAATACTCACATGGAAGATTATCCTGAACCGGGTTGTAGGTTGTTTGTAGGATAAAATCCGAAAAGAAAGGCATCGGGATACCAAATTAGGTATATAATGATGACCAGTCAAAGGGAGCAACAGACATTACCAACAAGAGGGTAAATGAAAGAAGACTCGCTGGGATACATTGATGAAAATCAATGATCCGGGTAACACAATCACTGACAAAAGGTGAAAGGACCCGCTGGGGATAAAATTGCTAGCGTACGGCAATTATCCACAAAAGACTTGCTGGGGATATAAGTGCTGATCTGAGCAATTTATCCAAGCAAAGGAAAATCAACATCAAGAACTAGATGAAGATATCCACAAAGAGGGAATTGTCATCGGTTGGGATGAACAACAAAGTTAACTCTGCAAGGAGAGAACAGGGTTTATGACTACTGGTTTGTAGAAAAACCGCAAAGATAGGACTTACGACTGCTGGTTTGTAGGCAGAAGGCCAAAAGATGGTGGGGTTGACCACAAAATTAGGGTTTACATCTACCGAATACGAGGTAGAAGACCAACAACTCCGCGTGGGGATAGAATAAATCACAAATCCGCACGGGAAACCAAAATAGGGTTTATAACAAACCACAAACTGCTGGAGAGCAGGAAAATAGGATTTACGACTACCGGTATGAGGGTAGAAAACCAAAACTCTGGCTGGAGAATAAAAGGTGTATAACCACAAATTCTGCCAAGAAAGCCAGGAAAGATAGGACTTATAACTACCGGTATAAGGGTAGAGGCCCGAAGCTACCCCGCTGGGGATAAAAATCACCACAGGGAAGCACAAGGAACAGACGATAAATGTCAATTCAGGAAAGATCCGAAAAGATAGACCGAATCAAGACACGTCCTATGAGGATATAACTCAATAGGAAAACTCCATCCCAATATATATGTTGGGAGGAAACGGAAGAAACCGTCATCCACGAGGGTATATCTCAGTGGGGAACCGCAGAAGGAAAGACAACATTTTCTGCTTATGGGGCTGACTCTATATGGAGAGATTTAACACCCGACATCTGCTTAGGAAGATCTATAAAGATCTATATCACCATAGCAGGGAACAACAAACAAAGGATATATGGCAAAAAATGCAACATGAATATCTGAATGTTTTATGAATATGCATGAATATGCGTGATTTATGTTTGATGAATGCTGACAAAACAGACATATCTAACACAACAGGTCCAGGAATCAAACGTCCGGTATTATACTTCCAGGGGAGAAACCAACTGGAAAGCCAATTCTGCTGGAGATCTACATGCCATAAAGCAAAGATCTGAGGGTACTGCTGGGAAGCAGAAGCGCAAGAATCAGAGATATCTAGAGAATACCGAATCTCTGAGCAATGGATCAACGATCATCCCAACTGGGGCACAGAAAGTCACAACAGGCAAAGAGCCACCAAGACGAATCTGTCGGGGAACAAGAGAAAATCAAAGTCCTGCAGGGGATCCTAGCAAACACTGCTATGGAAACGGATCCAACATAACTCCATTGGGGGAACAACCCACTGAGGGAGCAAAGGTCACTCGGGTAGAGTTTGGCTGCACAAGCAACTCTACTGGGGAGATATCATCAACTACTCTCTTGGGGAACAACCCACCGAGGAGGGAAAGCACCGAACAAGTAGATTCTGCAACAAACCACTCTACTCGGGGCGAACGCACATCTGTCGGATCATATCAGTAGACTCTGCAACAAAGCCGCTCTACTGAGGATCAGAAGCAATCGGGAAATCAATCCAATCTCTGGATGACGGAGCCATCAACCGACCATACCGGGGATTGAAGGAGGTTCAACAGGCCATATTGCCACAACAACCGCTCTGCAGACAAATGCTGGAGAAAGATGGATGAAAATACCGGGATATCAACCCGATTAACCATGGAGTAGGAAAATAAATCCTGCTCTGCTGAGAATAACAACCATTCTGATGGAGAGAAAGTAAACACTCCACTGACGACTTTGCCGGGGAAAAGGTAAAGTACCGGGTATCAAACCACTGACTTACCGAGTCTTCCAAAAGGAAAGCGACCGTGCTGAGAAAACAGACAAATCCGCTGGCAACTGCGCTGGGGAGAGTGACAACAACTCTGCTCGCGACTTCGATAGGGATATCAATAACAGCTCTACTGTTCCAAGGAGACAAATAAAGTCTGGGGATGGCGATCCACTGGAGAAAGTGGCGAGGCACCAAGGTGGCAAACCAATCAACCGCCGAATATTCCACAAGGAAAGCATCCATGATAAGGGAAAATCGCTGCTGGAGAAGACTGAGTCTTCAACAACACTCTGCTTGGGGAACAACCCCACCAACAACTCGACTTGCAATTATGCTGGCAACTCACTTGGGGAGAAATACGGGATACGGGGATACCAACCCATCAACCGCAAATATTCTGAACAACTGAGCAAACAAGCCGGGGAGAGACTACTGCTGGAGAACAGACTGAGCCTTCAATACACTCTCTGCTTCGGGGAGTCAAAATCCACAGAAGCTCTGCTTAGGGAACAACCCCAACAACAAAATCTCTGCTCGGGGAACAACCCCAACAATCAAATCTGGAGAAGAAGGATACAAACCAAACCAGAAGTATGAACAAATGTCTTACCTGTTGGAAACCATGCCACCCTCGGGAGAGCACTGAGAAATTCTTTGAGTATCCTTTTATCATTGTGAATGTTCACTTTGTTTAAAACAATAATCTTTGAAAAATTTTGTTTTTAAAACAATGATATTTTTATCAATTAAAACATGCAAAACATTTGTTGAATTGAAACAAATAAGAGTGTAAATAATTGGATAAAAGCTCAAATTTATTTGATGGAATGGTAGCCTGCAAATGGCAAGACTCCATAGATCTGTACAAATTTGAAATCAGTGATATATATTGGAAGAGGGCTACATTGAACATAATGATCCTTTCTCTACCAATTTGAATCTCGATGTATTCGAAACTTCAGTTGACGACGAATTGAGAATCTTCTGACGAACAGACAGCTGATGAAACAGAAAGTCTTGTCAGGATGCAGTTACTTGCCTGATCCCTAATTTTTGCCTAGATTGCCCCAAGGTGAGGTACTCAATCTAGCGGGATGCAAATATGCTTTTTTATCAAGTCTCTAATTTTTGCCTGGATTACCCTTGCAGGTTTTCCACCGAGACGCTCATTTTTGCCTAAGCCGCCCTTTCGGGTTTTCAACTTAGCAAGCTATTCTGTTTTTCATTTGCATATACTTTTTTTTTTTAGGCAAAGTATCTCTTAACTGCGTCTGAATTCACAGGACGAGTGAAATCCTCCCCATCCATTGTTGTAAGCATCAAAGCTCCGCCTGAAAAGGCTCTCTTAACAACATATGGACCCTCGTAGTTTGGAGTCCACTTGCCCCTGGAATCGGGCGCGAAAGACAAAACTTTCTTGAGCACGAGGTCTCCTTCTCGGAACACACGAGGCTTGACCTTCTTGTCGAATGCTTTCTTCATTCTCTGCTGATATAACTGACCATGACACATGGCAGTTAATCGCTTCTCTTCAATCAAATTCAACTGGTCATAACGACTCTGAATCCATTCAGCATCAGTCAACTTGGCTTCCATCAAGACTCGCATTGATGGGATCTCCACCTCTACTGGGAGAACGGCTTCCATGCCATAAACAAGAGAGAAAGGGGTTGCCCCTGTTGAAGTGCGTACAGACGTACGATATCCATGCAAAGCAAAAGGCAGCATCTCATGCCAGTCCTTGTACGTGACAGTCATCTTCTGGATAATCTTCTTGATATTCTTATTAGCAGCTTCAACAGCCCCATTCATCTTAGGTCTGTAGGGAGAGGAATTATGGTGTGCAATCTTGAATTCAGCGCACAACTCATCCATCATCTTGTTGTTCAGATTGGATCCATTGTCAGTAATGATCCTCTCTGGCACACCATAACGGCAAATCAGCTGGTTCTTGATAAACTTCACAACCACCTGTCTGGTCACATTCGCATACGAAGCGGCTTCAACCCATTTGGTGAAGTAATCAATTGCTACGAGAATAAACCTGTGCCCGTTGGACGCTTTCGGCTCAATCATGCCGATCATGTCGATTCCCCACATAGAGAAAGGCCATGGTGATGAAATCACATTCAGAAGTGTCGGAGGAATATGAATCTTATCCGCATAAATTTGACACTTGTGGCATTTCTTCACATATTTGCAACAGTCAGACTCCATTGTCAGCCAATAGTAGCCTGCTCTCAACATCTTCTTAGCCATAGCGTGTCCATTGGAATGAGTACCAAACGAACCCTCATGGACCTCAGTCATCAATAGGTTTGCTTCGTGTCTATCCACGCATCTGAGCAAAACCATATCGAAATTTCTTTTATACAGCACTTCACCACTGAGGTAGAAACTGCCTGACAACCTTCTCAAAGTTTTCCCATCTTTCACAGATGCCCCAGGCGGGTATACCTGGTTCTGGAGGAAATTCTTGATATCAAAATACCAAGGCTTGTCATCATTGACTTCTTCAATTGCAAATATGTGAGCTGGTCTATCCAAGCGCATCACAGTAATATTGGGGACATCATTCCACCGTCTGACCACTATCATGGAAGCGAGCGTCGCAAGCGCATCTGCCATCCGATTATCCTCTCGAGGAATATGATAAAATTCAACTTCTGTGAAGAAAGTGGCAATCCTTCTTGCATAATCTCTGTATGGTACGAGACTTGGCTGATTCGTCTCCCATTCACCCTTGATCTGATTAACAACCAGGGCCGAATCACCATAGACATCCAGGTGTTTGATCCTCAAATCAATGCATTCTTCAAGTCCCATAATACAGGCTTCATACTCCGCCATATTATTCGTGCATTTGAAAGTTAGCCTTGCTGTAAATGGAATATGAGAACCTTGAGGATTAACAATAACTGCCCCAATTCCATTTCCATATTGATTAACAGCGCCATCAAACACCATCGTCCATCTGGAACCAGGTTCTGGACCTTCATCAAGTGTAGGCTCATCGCAATCTTTCATCTTCAAATACAGAATCTCCTCGTCAGGGAAGTCATACTGAACTGACTGATGATCTTCAATCGGCTGGTGCGCTAAATGGTCAGCCAAGATACTACCTTTAATAGCCTTCTGAGCTCGATACTCAATATCATACTCAGACAACAACATCTGCCAACGGGCGATCCTCCCAGTTAAAGCAGGTTTCTCGAAGATATACTTAATCGGATCCATTCTGGATATCAACCAAGTTGTATGATTTATCATGTACTGGCGCAAACGCTTAGCAGCCCAAGCCAAAGCACAGCACGTCTTCTCAAGCATGGAGTACCGAGACTCACAATCAGTAAACTTCTTGCTGAGATAGTATATAGCAAATTCTTTCTTCCCTGACTCATCTTGTTGACCGAGTACACAACCCATTGAGTCTTCAAGAACTGTCAGATACATAATCAGAGGTCTTCCTTCTACAGGCGGAGACAAGATCGGAGGTTCAGACAGATATTCTTTGATACTGTCGAAAGCTTTCTGGCAATCCTCGGTCCAATCATGAGACTGATCTTTCCGGAGGAGCTTGAATATCGGCGCACATGTGGCAGTCATGTGGGATATAAATCTGGAAATGTAATTCAAGCGGCCAAGAAAACCTCGGACTTGCTTTTCAGTTTTGGGTGCAGGCATCTCTTGTATTGCTTTGACCTTTGCAGGATCAACTTCAATACCTTTCTCGCTGACAATGAAACCCAATAACTTTCCGGAACGGACTCCAAAGGTACATTTGTTCGGATTCAGGCGGAGTCTAAACTTCCTCAAACGCTGAAAGACCTTCAACAAATGCTCAACTTCCGTTCGGGACTTAGCAATCATATCATCAACATAGACCTCTATCTCCTTGTGCATCATGTCATGAAACAAGGTAGTCATAGCTCGTTGATACGTGGCTCCGGCGTTCTTCAGACCGAAGGGCATCACTCGATAACAGAATGTTCCCCAAGGTGTGATGAATGTTGTCTTCTCCATATCCTCTGGTGCCATTTTGATTTGATTATATCCGGAAAATCCGTCCATAAAGGAAAAGACTTTGAATTTAGCTGTATTGTCTACCAACATATCAATGTGTGGCAGGGGAAAATCATCTTTTGGACTAGCTTTATTCAAATCTCTATAATCAACGCACATACGGACTTTTCCGTCCTTCTTAGGAACAGGCACAATGTTGGCCACCCATTGAGGATATGTGGAAGTCACCAGAAACCCCGCATCAATTTGCTTCTGAACTTCCTCTTTGATCTTCACTGCCATATCTGGATGAGTTCTTCTGAGCTTCTGCTTCACAGGCACGCACTCAGGCTTCAAAGGCAGGAAATGTTGCACAATATCTGTATCTAAACCTGGCATGTCTTCATATGACCAAGCGAAGATATCAGAATATTCTCGTAGCAATTCAATCAAATCCTTCTTGACAGACTCTTCAAGAAGTGCCCCAATCTTCACCATGCGAATACAATCTTCAGACCCCAAGTTGACTGTTTCCAAATCTTCCAGGTGTGGCTGAATGATCTTCTTCTCGTGCTCGAGGAGACGGGTAATCTCATCAGGAATTCCTTCAACATCATCTTCCTCTGCCTCGAATACAGGGAATTCAAAGTTGGGAGATGGCATTGGATCATTATGTTCAATGGGTTTTAGAATCAACCTGCATAATGATTTTGGTTAATGAAAAACTTTTAGCATTTAAACAAGCAAACCATTATGCAGATGAAAAGGTTGCCTTTATTCTTGTTTTTATGGGTTTTTTGTGATCACTGATTTCATGAAAAAGCAAAAAGTGAAAACAAATGGAAAAACAAATGTTTAACAATGCAATAATTGAATGAAAACATCATTGTATATATGAGCCAAACAATGTCATCACTTCTCCTTTTGGCATGGGAGAAGGGTTTTAAACAAAGTGAGCATATTTACTCTGATCTATGGATAACTGTAGGGACATCCACAGCGACCCAATTGTGGCAGACACCACCAGGAATAACAAAATTGCTCATATCCTCTGCATCTTCTTCAATGATAGCAGCGACTTCCTCTTCAACAGACTGATCATCATGGATGAATCCTCCACTTGTGAACAGACCGTGCTCATTATATGCCCCAGAACAAAAGCCAATGCCAGCCCAGGATTTGTTATCTTCCAGCTCGATCACCTTCCCTAAACCAGCAACTGCACCACATTCAATGGCCAGTTTTGCATCACGGTAGGAAGCGAATGAAGGAGACTTCTTCTCTATCGGTTCATCAATAGATAAAGCTTGGAATGGAGTTCCAACTTCATCCTCTGCATCGATATATGAGAAGGAAGACAGGTGGCTAACCAGGAGAGCCTTTTCTCCCCCTACCACAACCAGTTTTTTATTCTTAACAAACTTCAGCTTCTGGTGTAGGGTGGATGTCACGGCGCCAGCCTCGTGAATCCATGGTCTGCCCAAGAGACAGCTATATGACGGGTGGATATCCATTACCTGGAAGGTAACCTGGAAATCACTTGGTCCAATTTTAATAGGGAGATCAACTTCCCCAATCACGGTCTTGCGCGACCCGTCAAAAGCTTTCACAATGACCCCACTCTGCCTCATAGGAGGACCTTGATATGACAATCTGGAGAGTGTGGATTTAGGCAACACATTAAGAGATGATCCAGTGTCCACCAACACATTGGACATAGCATCCGATTTGCAGTTCAGAGATATGTGTAGAGCCATGTTGTGGTCTCTTCCCTCCTTAGGGAGATCAGCGTCACTGAAACTCAAAGTGTTGCAAGCAGTGATGTTTGCAACGATACTGTCAAACTGTTCGATAGTGACGTCGTGATCAACGTACGCCAAGTCCAATACTTTCTGCAGAGCCTCCCTATGGGGTTCTGAATGCATCAGCAAGGATAATATGGAGATTTTGGATGGCGTGTGTAGAAGCTGGTCTACCACGTTGTACTCGCTCTTCTTGATGAGCCTCAGCATCTCATCAGATTCTTCATTCATAATGCCACTCGGGCCAGCTGAAGAAGTAGGAGTTTTTTGTATGGAGGAGGGTCTGGCAACATCAAGTGCCGGATTCTGGCTATTGACAGCAGTCCCAACTGGACGTTCAGAAGACTCTGAAGCAACAGGTGCCTTAGGAGGCGCAGAGAAAACTCGACCACTCCGGGTCAGGCCGCTCACATCGGTAATATTGGTAACAGCAGTTGATGGCAAAGGCACTTCCACCCCATCCTGCACGGCAACTGGGTTGTACCTGAATGGCACAGCTTTATCAGATGAATACGGCACAGGGCCGGCTGGCTTAATCACAAGGGAAGGAGAAGTCTTCGGTTTGCTGCCATCATAGCGAATAACAACAGGCTCTGGTAATTTGAACACTGGAGATATGACATTAACCTCAGGTTCATCTTCGTCGACATTGCGATTCTGGAGAATCTCAATGGTTCCTTCGTCTAGTAGCTCTTGCAATTCTCGGCGTACCTGGTTGCACCCCAAACGGTTCACCGAACAGATACGGCACTTATCGTGGTCATGTACCATATGACTATACTGGCACAGCAGGCGATGTAAATCCACCAACGATTGTCGAATATGACTAACATATTTGACTTTGTATTTCCCAGGGCATCCCTGGACCATATTTACAGATTTCCCATGCGCGGGCAATGGGTTCTTGGTGACGTTTGGGCTTGAGTCCTCGAAACTCAGAATACCACATCTCACAAGGTCCTGAACCTTAGTCTTTAGCTGAAAGCAATTTTCTATATCATGGCCCGGAGCGCCAGAATGGTAGACACAATGTAGATCAGGCTTATACCACCACTGAGGGTTGACCGGTATAGCCGGAGGATCTCTTGGAGTAATCAGGTTCCGCTCTATTAGAGAAGGGTACAGCTCTGCATACGACATAGGAATTGGATCGAAACTGATCTTTTTCCTATCGTAATTCATGTTCGCTTGATTACTGGTGCTACCCCGAGGCTGGTAAGCCTGTTGCTGTGGGCGAGACTGTTGTTGACGATACTGTTGAGAAGGTTGTTGTTGATTGTATTGCTGCTGATATTGAGGTTGCTGATACTGTTGCTGAGGATGATATTGCTGCTGCTGGGCATTGTCTTTGAAGACAGGAGCAATATGGGCCACCTGATGCTGATGACCTGCACGGCGTGCTGGTTTCCTCTGAACCGGAGGTTTCCTGGATTTATGGGACTGCACAGCATGTGCTTCCCCATCTTTCTTCTTAGCAAATGAGCCATACCTCTTGCTAGAAGAGCCTTCATCTTTTGCTAAACGTCCCTCACGGACACCCTCTTCAAGTCTCATCCCCATATTCACCATTTCAGTGAAGTCTGAGGGAGCACTAGCCACCATTCGCTCATAATAAAATGAGCTAAGAGTTTTCAGGAAAATCTTAGTCATTTCTTTCTCCTCGAGCGGTGGAGTGATCTGAGCTGCCAGCTCTCGCCACCTCTGGGCGTACTCTTTAAAAGTCTCCTTATCCTTTTGCGACATAGACCTGAGTTGATCTCTGTCAGGCGCCATATCGACGTTGTATTTGTATTGCTTGACGAAAGCTTCGCCAAGGTCGTTGAAGGATTGGATGTTGGCACTGTTCAGGTTCATATACCAACGAAGCGCAGCACCGGACAAGCTGTCCTGGAAGTAGTGGATCAAAAGCTGATCGTTGTCAGTCTGAGTTGACATCTTCCTGGCGTACATAACCAGGTGTGCGAGCGGACAGGTGTTCCCTTTATATTTTTCAAAGTCAGGAACTTTGAATTTGATCGGTATTTTGACTCCAGGAACCAGGCAGAGCTCGGCAGCAGACTTGCCGAATAGATCTTTACCGCGGAGGGTCTTCAATTCCTTCCTCAGCTCAAGGAATTGGTCATTCATAGCATCCATTTTCTCATTAACGTCCGGGCCCTCAGATGGCTCGGAATGATAGATGGGTTCTTCTACTCTCGGCATGGCATGCACAACAGGAGGAGCAGCAGTAAGGACCGGGCTAGATGCCGGCATATGAACGAAGGTAGGAGCAGGGATGTCAGGCATGAAACCTGGAGGCATACCCCACGAGTACCCGGCTGGCATGACATTGGGCATATACTGAACATTGGCGGTGGGCATGACAGAAGTGGCAATCTCTGAGACAACGGTCCCTTGGACGGGAGTTGCAGGCGGTTGAGCAGGCTGATTCTGGGCGGCAAGAAGTTGCTCCATCAGAGCGCCAAGTCTGGCGACTTCATCTCTCAGTTCTCTGTTCTCTTGCTCTAGCTGATCCATTACTCTTGCAGAATTTGCTCGGGTATAATACCGGTGAGTCAGCTTGTCTTCAAAATAAATGAAGAACAGAGTCAGGACGAGAAGACCAGAAACAAGGTACCTGCTTATGCAACATGATGCATGACATGCTTGTGCAGATGCTTAGTTTTATTTTCAAGGAACCCTTAGGGCATTATTTGCAATATTTTGAATATTTAAAGCATTTTGAATTTCACATGGAGAACATCTCATTCAATATATTTGAAACAAAGGAGTACAGCATTTTGATTATTACAAAGAGAAAAGGAAAACAACATCCTATGGATCCCTAGGAGCTCTGGATGCTGGAAGACGAGAAGTGCACAGCTTCTTGATCTCTCTCTCATAAGCCGCTTCCATATCCGCTTTTGCCTTGGCAAGCTGATCATATTTCCTCTTCCAGAACTTGGAAGACTGAGGAAGCAGAGAAGTCCAAGTGTCGTTCGGGTCGTCGATCACCTGATGCTCAAGAAACTCTATCAGAGCATCCTTCTCCTTTATCTGTTGCAGCAATTCTTCTCTCTCACGGATCCAAGCACGTGAAAGGTCTTCTTCTCTCAACTCCTCTACACGTTGGATAGGGAGGGTTGAAGGCCCAGCCACATCCAGAGGTGCAGGTCTCGGATAATCGTAAGGCATCAGGTATTCGGCAGCTCGCTGTCTGACCCAGGAAGTATAAGGCTCCAAAGCAATGCAATTCTTCGGACCCAATTCATTCCTACTCTTCTTTCGGATATTGCGCCAAGCGCGGATGAATCTGGCTTTCAAGCTTTGGGGATCTTTACCCTCCTGAAAGAATACACCTTCTAACAGAATGTTATGAGGTTTATCCTTTAGGGGGAACCCAAGCTGACGACGTGCAAGTGTAGGGTTGTAGCTGATCCCACCACATGTACCGAGAAGAGGCACATTCGGGAATTCACCACAAGAATCAATAATCTGCACAGTATCATATACACGATCGTACCAAGAGATATCATCATTAGTGAGAGACATAAGCCTCTGTGACCACCGTAGACATCCCTTATTCTCCTTAAAAGCAATGGTCTGCGGCAAGTGCGAAGTAAACCACTTGTACAGCAAAGGTAGACAACAGACAATGACTCCACTACCCTTCATATTCCTCAGGTGCAGAGAGAAATAGGCATCGCCCAACAAAGTTGGAACTGGATTAAGAACTGAGAAGATCCTGATAGCATTCATGTCCACGAACTTGTCAAAGTTGGGGAATAGTACTAGCCATAGATGAGTAGCACAAACAAAGCCTCAAAGGCATCCTCACTCCTGGCTTCTCCATAGAAGGTAGCTTGAGCGACAAGGAACTCTGAAGAGAAACCCTTAATCCCACCTTTGGTAATCAGATTGGCTTTAATCAAAGCTTCATCTATATGCAACAGACTAGCAATCTCCTTAGCAGATGGAATACTCTCTAGGCCACTGAACGGCACCAGATCCAGAATAGGAATCCCAATAAGGTGAGAGTATTCTTCCAATGTAGGCAATAGCTGGAAGTCCGGAAATAAGAAGCAGCGATACAGCGGGTCATAGAATTGAGCAAGGGTACTCATCAAGCCCTCATCAACTTGAGTGGTCAACAGCGGTAGAAGCTTCCCATATCGAGCCTTGAAGCCCAAGGGATCTAGTACATAAGATGTCAGATTCCTTAACTCTTTTACATCAGGCTGTCTAAAGCTGTACTTCTTCGTATGCCTCTTTGGTCTTTCTGATCGCTCGACTGTGCGAGTCGAGAATGGGATACAAACTGCAAGTGCACAGTTCTATCGCGTAGTTTTAAAAGATATCGATCCCACAGGGACTTATGAATCGATGTACCGTTATCTAAGGTTACTACGTAAATCTAAGGTGAAAATGTTTGATTGTTTGGGGAAAAGGGAGCTAAGAGCTAAACTAATATCTAGATTAAATATTAATAAAACGGATATCGGTATGTGGTTCGTCAAAACTAGGGAATCAATTCCTTGTCGGTCTCTCGGTTTTAAAATAAATCGTTTCGACTAACTTTATTGGTTAAAGGTTTTATCTCAAACTCTCGCTCTGTTGAAGAAACCATGATCTTATGTTAATGTTGCTGTCACTTATAATTAAGTCAAAAATCATATTTTGAAAACAATAAAGTTGCAGAAACTCTTTTTAAGAAAATACTGACCGTTTTAAACACCCTTATCTCAAACTTTCGCTCTGTTGACTTAGGTTATACAATTAAATCTAAATGCTTAACTCTCGTCCTCACATTCAATCTTTAAAAATACTTTTTGGAAAAAGGTCAGAATTTAATTAATTCTAAAACTTGCTCTCGCCCTGAGATAGATTTAATGACTAACTTACACTGTCCAGTTAAAACCTCAAACTCTCGCTCTGTTGGTTTCAACTTCTTTATGTCTTTTACCTTTGTAAAAAAATCTTGTTATTAAACCTGTAAGTTAAGACCGTAAAAAGATTGATTCTAATTTTAAGTTTGAATAGACCGACTTAGTTTTGATCCCTCTTTCTGCTTACTTTACATACCGATACCTAGGCAAATTAGCCAGACATGCTTACTAAATAATAATTAATATCATGCATACACAGACTCATTTCAGGCAGGCAATGCAAATAAACAATAGAATAAAGCATAAAAATTAAATAACAATTAAAGAACCTGAATGCGTAATACAATGGTCTTGAACACTCCACCACAAGCCGGTAGGATTTGTTCTTCGATTCTTCAATTAAACAGTAAATTAAATCAAGGAAATAAAAAAAACTCGAATATAACGTAAGGTTAAATCCGGTATAAAGTTGCCCAGTAGTTTCCGGTGTAGAAACTACTACGCGAAAAATATCTAAAAGCTAAGAACGGGGGAAAATAAATTGCAAGGGAAAAAGAAAACAAAGCTTGCAAAATAAAATAAATAAAATGGACGATGCTGGAAAGGAAGAAAAATAAGCAAAGGCGTGAAAAAAATAAATTTGGCAGAGCTTCCGCAAAACTGAGCGTGCAAAAACTGTGTGTCTTTTGGTTTGTGAGACGGCTATTTATAATGGCCTTGGTAGCAGCATTCCGTTTCTCTCCTTCTTCAGCGTGGCTATATCCACGGCGTGCATATAGGAGACCAATTCCTTAACGTTATTCTTCAAGTCCTTCTGAGGGCGATACTTGCGCCACAAAGGTAGTGGGGTTGCGTGACGCTCGTCACGCTATGTGTGACGTCCGTCACAAGGCTCCTTCGCGTGACGCTCGTCACGCGTCCTGTGACGTCCGTCACAGGCACAGCATTGGTGACTTGTGCGCTTTGGGCTGGGCTTTGGCCTTTGGTTCCTTTTCTCTCCTTTTTGTTGCTTTTTACACCTCCTTTTCTTCCCTTTTTCACTTTTGCTTCAAAATGGGTACCTGATATAAATAGAAGAGAAATACTGCATAATATCTGATAAAATGGGATAAATTAGTGTAAATGATAAAATAATTTAATTGAATTAAGTCTTAAAAAGCGATATAATTTCGTGTTATCAAACTCCCCCATACTTAAATCTTTGCTTGTCCTCAAGCAAAATTCAGTATAGAACTTGTTAAAAGTTTTAGCCGGATGAAATTTTAAAGCACACATCAATTCGTACTAGGTTGCCAATGGGTTTTTGTTTAGGAGGATTTGAGTTAAATCTTGACATCAACAACTACCGTTACAACTTAGATAACCCTACCTTATGCCAATCAGTTCAAGTACCCTATGATAGCTATCCTGGTTCCTTTAGTCTTATTTTGCCCGTTTTCATTCTAGCGAAATCACATTAAGCCCTTTATCCTTTCGCGCACATAGTGGAGTAACCGGTTAGTGTCTATGATCCGCTTTTAGCTAGAAGTTCTGGTACATAAGTCGGATAACTTCATTATTCAGTCCATTGCAAATTGCGGGGGATCGAACCGTAGTCCGCCCTACCAAGTTCAGTACCAGATTCCTACTGAACCAATTCATAATGGATCTTTCGTATTGTGCTTTTGCATGATTTGCAACCTTTAGATTAAATGATCCGGTAAGGGTCACCTAATTTAATTATCTTAGGTTACTTTGGGGATCATTCACTTATATTCATCGGCTCTCCACGTAGTTTGCTATTAAGATGGTGCTGACTTCTGTATAAACTACTTGGGGTTGCCATAGAACTAAAAGTTCGAGGAATCGGTATGATAGGTACTTATCCTGATCTAACATATTGAGGTTCTCAGAGCGTTGTTATGGTAATGATTTTGTTTTGATTTCACTCAAATTTTATAAAGTAGGCGACCTTTATACTTATTGGGTGTGTTAAAATTTTTGTTATGGCTCAAGAAAGTTGAGGGAAATAGATAATAGAAACTTTTTCACATTCAGGACTTAACTTAAAAAAAATTTTGTTTTTATAAGGAAATAACAATGAAAAGGGAGAGTACAAACTTGAAACAAAGATGGGAATGGAAAGAATAATTTCCCCCCCATACTTGAACTAAACATAGTCCTCGATGTTTGAAGGGAAAGAAATACAAAATGGAAAGGAAAAAGAAAAAAAATACAACTAAGGCTGCCTTCCACCTCTGGTTCTTGGTCCTGGTGATCTTTGACGTATGTCTAAGCTGTCGAATCTGCTAAACAACTCAGTAAACCGCTGGTCGGTTATGGCATTCCGAGCATCCTGTTGCTGTTGCATTTGACGCATCATCTGCATCATCTCTGTATTCTGTGCCTGCATTCCATCGATAGCATCCATAATGTCATCGTTGGTCGCAGGTCTTCGTCGTCGACGACGTTGGGAGGATGGGCCGGCTGCATTACTGGAAGGGTTGAGCGGGACTGACGGTTGTTCTGGCGGATGATCGCCTTGTTCCATTTCTTCAAACTCATCTGTTTGTTGGTTTGTTTGTGAAGGCTCGGTGGTTTCAGGAGCGCTAAGATCGTAGAGGTGGCGGTTCGGGTTTGTGACATTGGTTAGGGTGGTATTGGGTAGCACAACACTTGGGACTGCTTGGTTGTTCACCATCAGATAATAGCCTCCGCCTACTCTGTTTTTAATCAGGCGGCTGGAGCGACAATAGCCGATATCCATAGACAGGGGTGGAAGGGATTCTAAAGTTTGGAGTTTATCCCCTAGGTTCAGGCCAAGTGCTATGGAGGTTATTAATCCGCCAATTATGAATGGTTGCCGGCCTCTAGCACATAAGGTGCGGATATGATGAAGGAGAAAAGAGGCGGCGTTTACCGTAGTATCCGATTCGAAAACGCACTGGAGGAAAAAGAGTTCTTTTGAGTTGACCTTACTGTTGTTTGGTCTTCCAAAGAGTGTGTTTTGCAGGATACGGAGAAAATAACGGATGGTGGGGTTATGGATGTGGGAGAGAAGGAGTTCTTCCCAGTTGTTGGTATTTATACCGGAAATTTTCTTAAAAAGGTCGAAAACTAGAACTGTGTTCCAGTTTGAGGTTGGGGGAATTCTGGCATGGAGCAGACCTTCTGTGGGAAATTGTAGCATGGCACTCAATTGGCGTTGGGTTAGAGAGTACTCGGTGTTAAACATACGGAAGGTTGCTGTACCGGTTAGGAATTCACCTTCACCGGCGGGAGTGGTGTAGTCGTAAGAGCTTAGGAATTCTAAGGTTAGGGAAGGATAGGTGGGTTGGTTATGGGTGCAAAGGAAGGTTAAATCGGCTCTACGGAGCATCCACTCGATACCGTGGAGTAAGCCCAATTGTTGTAAACAAGTTAAATCGGGGTACCTGGTGGGAGCGACGCCTCGCTGTTGGAAGCGCTCGAATTGCTCTTGCTGATAGTTGTCATCTCCGGATCGGAAGATGATATTTCCGAAGTTTTGACTTCCCGCCATTGTGATGGATTTTTGAATGAGTGATTTGGAAAGGAAAAGAAGTGTATATTTGATATGAGAGAGTTGTTTGTGGTGAAAGAAGGAAGTTTGGAGGGTATTTATAGGTAAAATGTGGGAGGTGAAAAGAAAGAGTGGTTGAAAAGTAATTAATTGTGGTAAATGAAAAATGAATGGGGAATGTAAAAAGGTGGGGGGTGTAACGTTCGTCTCCAACGGCTCCCTAACGTTCACATATCTGAGAGGCGTTACGCTCGTCACAAGGCTGTGACGCTCGTAACAGGCACTAAGTGTGCCGCCCGTCACGGGTGGTGTGACGCTCGTCACACTTCCTTTTGGAAAGGCTTAGTAGCGCTTCACAGAATCACTTGGTAGCGTAATTAAATATTTTATTCTGCTTATGAACGTTTTAGTCTGTAGCTTAATTTAGTATGCATGCTTACTTGCTTTGTATAATAATAATAATAAGTAATAACCGTAGAGCATAATAGGCATTGCAAAATAAATTAACTAAACAGCTTCAATAAAAAGGATCATAATGTATTACAGGAAGGGAAAATAATAAAATGAAATAGAAATAAACATGAATTCAAATAACATTAATGAAAAAATCTAGCCTAAAACTAAATAACTTAGAATGAAGAAATAACTAAATTCCATCTATCTTCGGATCTCTGGCCGGAGGAGTAAAAGAGTTAACATGATGCCGTAACATACGTAACTGACTTGCCGTGCTGCTCATGTGTTCTAGGACTGCAAGTCTCAAGCTGTGGAAATCTTCCCTGAGGGCGTTTTGTTCTGACATCAAGGCTTCAATGACGGTTTTAATATCTGTTCCTGGCATATGATGTCGGAGATCAGGCATGGCTGATTCTTCGGTCAGGACAGGCTGAGGAGGAGGATCAATATCATGGTAGCCGGATGGAGTCTGAGGGTCAGATTCAGCAAGAGAGGTATGGTCAATATAGTGCTCATAGTCATCACAAATCTCATAATCCTGGATGGATTCAGTGGATCCAGCAGGAGTTGGGGTTTCATTCAGGTTATAGAGCCAGTTCCTTTGGTTATGAACACTAGTCCTAGGATCGGGCAGGGTGAATAGGCAGAGAACCTGGTTATCAATAACAAGCTCAAACTCATCAGACCCTATGTTTGCTATAAACATAGTGTTGAAGAGGAAAGGTATACTCATAGTGGTAATGCCACAAAAAGGGTTCAGGTCAAGCATAGGCTGACGTAGTCCAATAGCATTACCTATCATAGTTATCAGGCCGCCTATTCTAATGGGTGCTCTCTCATCCTGGATAAGGTGGTCCAAATTAGCTAACATAAAAGTAGCACCGTTTACTGGACGGTTCTGGGAAGCACAAAATATGATGAAGAGTTCATCACGTGAAACTGAAGTACTATTTGGCTTCTTCCCAAATAAAGTGTGGGTCAGGATCTTATGGAAATAGCGAAAAGCCGGGTTATGTATGTTTCCAGAGAGAAACTCATGTTCTTCGGGCTCATCATTTCCAGTCAGCTTACCCCAAAAGTGTTCAAGCTCTCTATATTCAAGAAGTTCTTCCTGGCTTATAGTGAATGTATCAAAGGAGGTAGGAAAACCCAAAAGGTTGGTGAAGTCTCTAGTATTAAATTGGTACTCCATATTGAACATTCTGAACTGGATAAAACCTCTGGTAATTCCTTTTCCATGGCTAGGTAGATAGATTAATGAACTAAGGAATTCTAGTGTGAGCCTCCGGTAGGTGGTGAAAGGTCTCAGGATAGGGGAGGTCTCCCATCCTATCTGATTCAGCAAAAACAGGACACTCTGTCTCAGTCCAAGGGCAGTCATAGCCCAATCATCAGCATATAAACTAGGTAGCATCTCCCTAGTGGCTAGTTCTTCAAACCTTCGTTTCTGAGCCATTCCTCTGAACTTGATACCCATACGGTCAGAATGTCCCATCTGGTTAGTGTTAACTAGAGAAAAGAAAACATGAGTTTAAGTCAGGATTTGGCCAAATGCCGAAAGAAGAATAGAATTATTATTATAATATATAGATATATTTTTTTTCTTTTTGAATAAATCAATAATGAATACTAAATAGAAATTAAAAGAATAATTAAGAGAAAAATAGAGGAATGATAATAATAATAAAATAATAAAATAACAGATTAATTTGTGGGTTGTCTCCCACTAAGCGCTTTGTTTAAATGTCGCAAGCTCGACAAAGAAACTGTTAAATATAGTCTATGAGTCCTGGGGGCGTTTCGTCTAAGTGTAGAATTTGCGAATCCTCGTTGGTTTCCGCATAGTGATAATGTTTCAGACGTTGCCCGTTTACGGTGAACGGTTCTGTAGATTGTCCTTTAATTTCTACCGCTCCACTGGGAAAGATTTTAGTGATATGGAAAGGTCCTGACCATCTGGATCGTAGTTTTCCCGGGAATAATTTTAGTCTGGAGTTAAATAAGAGTACTGCGTCGCCTTGCTTGAAGATTTTCCTTGATATACGCTTATCATGCCATTGTTTTGTTCTTTCTTTATAGATTTTGGCATTTTCATAGGCGTCTCTTCTGAGTTCCTCTAGTTCGTTTATGTCAAGGATTCTCTTTTCACCGGCGGTTTTATAATTCAAATTTAAATTTCTAATAGCCCAATAGGCTTTGTGTTCTAATTCTACCGGGAGGTGACAGGATTTTCCATAAATGAGCTTAAATGGGGTCGTCCCTATGGGAGTTTTATAAGCAGTTCGGTATGCCCATAAAGCTTCTGGTAATTTCAATGACCAATCTTTCCTTGAAGTGGCGACCGTTTTTTCTAATATTTGCTTGATTTCTCTGTTAGATACTTCCACTTGTCCACTGGTTTGAGGGTGGTAAGGTGTTGCTATCCTATGTCTCACTCCATATTTAAGTAGTAGTTTTTCGAGTATCTTGGATATAAAGTGCGATCCACCATCACTGACTACTATCCTTGGGATGCCAAATCTCGGAAATATTATATTTTTAAAGAGTCTAGTTACTACTCGGGTGTCATTAGTTGGAGAAGCTATAGCTTCGATCCACTTTGATACGTAGTCAACCGCCACGAGTATGTACTTGTTACCGAAGGAGGATGGAAACGGTCCCATGAAGTCTATTCCCCACACGTCAAAAATCTCTACTTCCAAAATACCTTTTTGTGGCATCTCGTCACGTCTAGATATGTTTCCCGTGCGTTGACATCTGTCACACTCCTTAATAGCCGCATGTACGTCCTTCCATATAGTTGGCCAATAAAAGCCAGCTTGTAGGATTTTAGAACAGGTCTTGGATGTACTTGTGTGTCCACCATAAGGCGCGGAGTGACAGTGTTGGATTATATTTTCTACCTCTTCTTCGGGTACACATCGACGGAAAATACCATCGGGACCTCTTTTGAAAAGTAAGGGATCATCCCAGTAATAGTGTTTTATGTCATGGAAGAATCTTTTCTTCTGCTGGTAAGATAAAGTAGGTGGAACTAGTCCGGCAGCTAAATAATTGACTAGATCAGCGTACCATGGTATGGCAGATATAGCTAAGGTGGTTTCTACTTGCATGTCGGAGTTGTTCTCTTCCAAAGTAGCTATGAGTTTGTCATACGAGAAATCATCATTAATGGATGTTCTTTCTGGTTCAAGGTTCTCAAGTCTAGAGAGGTGGTCTGCTACTACGTTCTCAGTTCCTTTCTTGTCCTTGATTTCTAAGTCGAATTCTTGTAGTAACAAGATCCATCTTAGGAGTCTAGGTTTAGCATCCTTTTTTGTTAGAAGGTACCTGATAGCAACGTGATCAGTGTAAACTATTATTTTGGCTCCTACCAAGTAAGAACGAAATTTATCTAGCGCAAATACTACTGCTAGGAGTTCTTTCTCGGTTGTGGCATAATTCATCTGTGCTTCATCCAGGGTTCTGCTAGCGTAATATATAACATGAAGCTTTTTATCCTTTCTTTGTCCTAAAACAGCACCTACAGCATAATCACTGGCATCGCACATTATTTCGAATGGTTCATTCCAGTCCGGTGTCTGCATAATGGGTGCGGAGATCAATGCTTGTTTAAGAGTTTGAAATGCTTTTAAACAGTTATCGTCGAATATGAATTCAGCATCTTTCATTAATAGCCCGGTTAAAGGTTTAGTTATCTTAGAGAAGTCTTTGATGAATCGTCGGTAGAAACCGGCGTGTCCTAAAAAGCTTCGTACTTCTCTCACGGTTCTTGGGGGTTGAAGATTTTCGATTACCTCTATTTTGGCTTTGTCTACTTCAATTCCTCTGTTCGAGATGATGTGTCCTAAAACAATTCCTTCTTGTACCATAAAGTGGCACTTTTCCCAATTAAGTACTAAGTTTACTTTTACACATCGTTCAAGAACTCTTTCCAGGTTTTCAAGGCATTCTTCGAAACTTTGTCCGTATACAGAAAAGTCATCCATGAATACTTCCATGATGTTTTCGAGAAAGTCGGCGAAAATTGCCATCATGCATCTTTGAAAAGTTGCAGGGGCATTACACAGACCAAACGGCATTCGTCTATACGCGAAGGTACCAAAAGGGCATGTGAATGTTGTCTTTTCTTGGTCATCAGGGTGAATTGGTATTTGAAAGAAGCCTGAATAACCGTCCAAATAACAGAAATGTGAATGTTTAGCTAGTCGTTCTAACATTTGGTCAATGAATGGTAAAGGGAAATGATCTTTTCGGGTTGCTTTGTTTAGTTTCCTATAATCAATGCACATTCTCCATCCCGATTCGATTCGTTTAGTTATAGTTTCTCCTTTTTCGTTTTCAATAACGGTTATGCCTCCTTTCTTTGGTACAACGTGTACGGGACTGACCCATTTGCTATCAGATATAGGATATATAATACCTGCTTCTAATAACTTGGTTATTTCTTTCTTTACTACCTCACTTAGGATCGGATTTAGTCTTCTCTGGTGTTCCCTAGAGGTTTTACCGTCTTCTTCTAACATGATGCGATGCATACAAATAGAAGGGCTTATTCCTTTAAGATCGGTTATGTGGTATCCTAGTGCGGTTGGATATTTTCTTAAGATATGTAGGAGTTTTTCTGTTTCGAGTCTTCCTAGATCTGCATTGACTATCACAGGTCGTTCAAGTTCTAAGTCTAGGAATTCATATCTCAGATTTTTGGGAAGTGTTTTCAAATCAGGGGTTGGTTTGTTAAGACACTGCGTAGGATCTGGTGTTATTGCTAAGCATTGTTTAGATTTGTCTTCTAAAAGATAGTCTGATGATTTGTCTTCTCCTGACTCTGCTTCTTTTATGCATTCATCGATGATATCCATGAAGTAACATGTATCTTCTATTGCAGGTGCTTTCAAGAATTTGGAAAGAATGAATTCAATTTTCTCTTCACCTACTTCGAAGGTGAGTCTTCCTCGTTTTACGTCTATGATTGCACCGGCAGTTGCTAAGAATGGTCTTCCTAGTATAATAGGTGTAGTATCATCTTCTCTAATATCCATAATTGTGAAGTCAGTGGGGATGTAAAACTGACCTATGCGTATGGGAACGTTCTCAAGGATTCCTACAGGATATTTGATGGAACGATCTGCTAGTTGTACAGACATCTTGGTCGGTCTTAATTCTCCCATTTCCAGTCTCTTACATATGGATAAAGGCATAACGCTAATTCCGGCTCCTAAATCGCATAAGGCTTTGTCGATGACAAATTTTCCTATGTGACAGGGTATAGAGAAGCTACCTGGATCCTTGAGTTTAGGGGGCATGTTTTGGATTATAGCGCTACATTCGGCAGGGAGTGTAACGGTTTCACTATCCTCAAGTTTCCTTTTATTAGAAAGAATTTCTTTTAAGAATTTAGCATATGAGGGCATCTGCGTAATAGCTTCGGTAAATGGAATTGTAACGTTTAATTGCTTAAGGAGATCAACAAATTTTCTAAATTGACCTACATCTTTGGTTTTAACAAGCCTTTGAGGGTAAGGTATAGGTGGTTTGTAAGGTGGTGGAGGTACATAAGGTTCCTTCTTTTCTAGGGTATCCTTATTACTCTCTTCCTTTTCCTTAGGTTCACTTTCCTCAGTAGATTTCTTAGGGCTTTGGTTTTCTATCCTTGGATCAGACGGTTCTTCCACTTCCGTTCCACTTCTTAATATAATTGCATGAGCTTGGCTTCTCGGATTAGGTTGGGGCTGTCCAGGGAATGTACCAGTTGGTGCAGCAGTAGGTGCTTGTTGTTGAGCTACTTGAGATATTTGGGTTTCTAACATTTTGTTATGGGTAGCCAAGGCATCTACTTTGCTTGCTAGTTGTTTAAGTTGTTCGCCAGTGTGTATGTTCTGGTTTAAGAAATCTTTATTGGTTTGTTGTTGGGAAGCTATAAAGTTTTCCATCATGATTTCCAAGTTGGATTTTCTAGGGGTATTATTGTTAGGATTTGGTTTCTGGTACCCCGGAGGTATAGATGGGGTTTGATTCGGAGACTGTCCAGGTGCGTATAAAGCATTATTACTCTTATATGAAAAGTTTGGATGATTCTTCCAATTTGGGTTATAGGTATTCGAATAGGGGCTTCCTTGAGCATAGTTTACTTGCTCTGTTTGGATTCCAGTCAAGAGTTGACATTCCGCAGGAGTGTGGCCTTGGATTCCACAGACCTCGCAATTCTGAGCTATAGCAACCACGGCGGTTGGTGGTGATACATTTAAACTTTCAATCTTCTGGACCAAAGCATCCACTTTTGCATTGACGTGATCAAGGTTACTTATCTCGTACATGCCAGTTTTCGGTTGAGGTTTTTCCACTGTTGTTCGTTCGGTTCCCCACTGATAGTGGTTTTGGGCCATGCTCTCGATAAGCTGGTAAGCATCAGCATAAGGTTTGTTCATTAATGCACCACCTGCAGCGGCGTCTATTGTTAACCTTGTATTGTATAAGAGACCATTATAAAATGTGTGAATTACTAACCAGTCTTCCAAACCATGGTGTGGGCAAAGTCTCATCATGTCTTTGTATCTTTCCCATGCTTCGAAAAGAGACTCGTTGTCTTTCTGTTTAAATCCGTTTATCTGGGCTCTTAACATAGCTGTTTTGCTTGGCGGAAAATATCGGGCAAGGAAAACTTTCTTCAACTCGTTCCATGTGGTGACTGAGTTGGAAGGTAGAGATTGAAGCCATCTTCTAGCGCTATCTCTTAATGAGAAAGGAAAAAGACGAAGTCGAATTGCCTCTGAAGTGACACCATTAGCTTTAACAGTATCAGCATATTGAACAAATACGGATAAATGAAGGTTTGGATCTTCGGTAAGATTTCCAGAGAATTGGTTCTGTTGCACAGCCTGCAGCAGTGAAGGTTTAAGTTCAAAGTTGTTTGCTTCGATTGCGGGCGGAGCAATACTTGAATGCGGTTCATCTTGCGATGGAGCGGCGTAATCTCTAAGAGCACGAGCTGGTTCTGCCATCTCGGTTAAAGAAGGAAAAATGTTTTTGATATCAGGAAGGTTTATAGGAGGGAGATTGTTTTCAGCACGATATTCCCGAATTCGTCGTAAGACTCGGAGATATAGTTCGATATCGTTGATTCGTAAATAGAGCGGTTCGCCTTGAGAGCGAGTGCGTGGCATACAAATCAACGAAAGAAAGAATAGAAGGAAAAAGAAACCTTAGTCTCTACAGCGTAACGGAAGAGTTACGATATCGATTGAATAAAAGTCCCCGGCAATGGCGCCAAAAACTTGATCGCTCGACTGTGCGAGTCGAGAATGGGATACAAACTGCAAGTGCACAGTTCTATCGCGTAGTTTTAAAAGATATCGATCCCACAGGGACTTATGAATCGATGTACCGTTATCTAAGGTTACTACGTAAATCTAAGGTGAAAATGTTTGATTGTTTGGGGAAAAGGGAGCTAAGAGCTAAACTAATATCTAGATTAAATATTAATAAAACGGATATCGGTATGTGGTTCGTCAAAACTAGGGAATCAATTCCTTGTCGGTCTCTCGGTTTTAAAATAAATCGTTTCGACTAACTTTATTGGTTAAAGGTTTTATCTCAAACTCTCGCTCTGTTGAAGAAACCATGATCTTATGTTAATGTTGCTGTCACTTATAATTAAGTCAAAAATCATATTTTGAAAACAATAAAGTTGCAGAAACTCTTTTTAAGAAAATACTGACCGTTTTAAACACCCTTATCTCAAACTTTCGCTCTGTTGACTTAGGTTATACAATTAAATCTAAATGCTTAACTCTCGTCCTCACATTCAATCTTTAAAAATACTTTTTGGAAAAAGGTCAGAATTTAATTAATTCTAAAACTTGCTCTCGCCCTGAGATAGATTTAATGACTAACTTACACTGTCCAGTTAAAACCTCAAACTCTCGCTCTGTTGGTTTCAACTTCTTTATGTCTTTTACCTTTGTAAAAAAATCTTGTTATTAAACCTGTAAGTTAAGACCGTAAAAAGATTGATTCTAATTTTAAGTTTGAATAGACCGACTTAGTTTTGATCCCTCTTTCTGCTTACTTTACATACCGATACCTAGGCAAATTAGCCAGACATGCTTACTAAATAATAATTAATATCATGCATACACAGACTCATTTCAGGCAGGCAATGCAAATAAACAATAGAATAAAGCATAAAAATTAAATAACAATTAAAGAACCTGAATGCGTAATACAATGGTCTTGAACACTCCACCACAAGCCGGTAGGATTTGTTCTTCGATTCTTCAATTAAACAGTAAATTAAATCAAGGAAATAAAAAAAACTCGAATATAACGTAAGGTTAAATCCGGTATAAAGTTGCCCAGTAGTTTCCGGTGTAGAAACTACTACGCGAAAAATATCTAAAAGCTAAGAACGGGGGAAAATAAATTGCAAGGGAAAAAGAAAACAAAGCTTGCAAAATAAAATAAATAAAATGGACGATGCTGGAAAGGAAGAAAAATAAGCAAAGGCGTGAAAAAAATAAATTTGGCAGAGCTTCCGCAAAACTGAGCGTGCAAAAACTGTGTGTCTTTTGGTTTGTGAGACGGCTATTTATAATGGCCTTGGTAGCAGCATTCCGTTTCTCTCCTTCTTCAGCGTGGCTATATCCACGGCGTGCATATAGGAGACCAATTCCTTAACGTTATTCTTCAAGTCCTTCTGAGGGCGATACTTGCGCCACAAAGGTAGTGGGGTTGCGTGACGCTCGTCACGCTATGTGTGACGTCCGTCACAAGGCTCCTTCGCGTGACGCTCGTCACGCGTCCTGTGACGTCCGTCACAGGCACAGCATTGGTGACTTGTGCGCTTTGGGCTGGGCTTTGGCCTTTGGTTCCTTTTCTCTCCTTTTTGTTGCTTTTTACACCTCCTTTTCTTCCCTTTTTCACTTTTGCTTCAAAATGGGTACCTGATATAAATAGAAGAGAAATACTGCATAATATCTGATAAAATGGGATAAATTAGTGTAAATGATAAAATAATTTAATTGAATTAAGTCTTAAAAAGCGATATAATTTCGTGTTATCACTTTCCATGTCTGAAATTTTTGCAAATAAACCCTTTAAGTTCCTTGAAAATTTTCTCTCCTTTTTGATGACATGAAATGCAGATGAATGCATGAATGTATGAATGCAACAATCACACTCAAGGATCAAGCAAAGCACACCAAACAAAGGTCATGGGAAAGCTCAATGTATCCCTAATATCAATCATCCATTTTGGTGGATTTTAGGTTTTCACCTTATCGACACCCAAGTTCCATTGATATTAACGGTACATGAACCGGCTCAAACATCCTTAATATCAACCAGCCGCTTTGGTGGATTTTGGTTTTACACCTGATCCGGGATCCATTGATATTAACGATGTTTGGACGACTCAACCATGAATCACGGGTTTGCTGAGAGTCACGAGCATGAAGTCTTGGTTAAGAACCACCCAAAGGGAATGCACTAGGGTTTAAACCTGCCAGACATGTTCTACCAGAGGTTCCCATAATCATCGTCCCATCTCTCGGATACTATCGGAGGAACGAATACTCGTATTCCAAAAATATTCTCAAGAGAGACTCTTATGAGTGTAGTATCGCGTGACAATCGCATCAGAACTTACATCTGAACGACCTCCGCACTACGTCCTAAAAATAGGCCAAGATGGGTTTGGTAAACTAAGGTCCTTGGCTTCTAAGGCACATGATTGAAAGAATAATGCCTAACCACAAATGACTTGTGTGACATTATTAATCCAACATGACCTCCACCAAGTGAATGGACTCGCAAGTCAACTGGCTAAGGACTACTCCACACCAGTCAACAAGACTATGCCATTCTCCTATCCTAAGGTGCACTCGAGTTCGGGTATAGAACTCATCTCACAGAGATCACCAAAGCAAACAGCATTTGTATATCAAGCAATTCAAACATTACAATCAATACAGTTATCCCAAATTGTACAAAAATATGTCAAATAACACATAATAATATATCACACAACAATGGTGAAAAGTAGGCAATACCACCAAGGAGTTTTTCTCCCCAGCAGAGTCGCCACTTTTCTGTAGCGGTGTATTCGTCGCTATATGATTTATCAATTAAATCATAAGCAATGTATACAATGAATATAGAGTCGCCACCGCACTTTTATTTATCCTAAGGACTGGTTAAAAAGCGAACAAAAACCTAAGAAGTTTTACACGTAGAAAACTAATGAAAAAGATCAGAGAGTCTGGATAAGGGGTAAATTACGCAATGGGAAGGTGTTAGGCACCCAATGCGTCCTAGGTACTCCTAGGGAGCCCTTTTCACACTTGTTGTTTGAAAATTATTATTTGTCATGACATAAGCATTGTGCAAACATGATTGGGATGATGAGGAAAGAATGTACATGTTAATTATTTTTGTGTTCGAACGGATGAACCCGCTGCCTACGTACCTTCCATCAAAGGTAAGGATCAAAACGCCGTAGTTCGGCTAAAAGATTTCCAAAACATTTGTGAGTTCAATTTTAAACAATAGCACTTAAGGTTCTTCATTATCAATGGGAGAAAACTCGACCAAGACCAACATCCACCATGTGAGGATAGCTTCGACGCACTAGAGGGGTTAACCCTGTTTTCAGTACGGAAGTCTTATTGTCGACTCACTAAGGATAGGGTGAGGTTTACATCAACCACAATGAGAATTGAAACCTATGGCTAATGCATGAAAAGATTAACAAGAATGGACAAAGCCAAAACATTTGAGTGAGTGAAATTAATGGATTAGGACTATTCACAAAAGGAGTCAAAGTATGATTAAGATTGATTCAAAATGAAGTATTCACAAAATGGAATTTGAAAGATCATGGACTTAAGGTCCAAGTTTCTAATTTGGAAAGAGTGAGAATGTTTGCACAACACTTATTTCAAGCTTTTTAAAAGTATGTGTGAAAAGGTAGGACACAATGGGATGAATGGAATGGATGTAAAACTTCTTAGAAGGGTCCGCCTCTTGAAATCATATAGAAGATGATTCAAGTGTGTCCTTAGGAATAAGCTACAAATGAGCAATAATCTGGTAACAGATGAAAGTTAAATAAAAGCGGATACTGGATGCCACTCAATGGTCTTATACCTGTCTCCTAAAACAAGTAAAGATATCAGAAGCCACTCTATGGACTTACTCTAATCTCCATCAGAATAAACAAAAAAAACCAAACAAGGAAGTCAACTGCCAATCTATCTGGACTTATGTTAACCTCCACAGTATGATCCTAGGAGTACAAATGCCACATCACAGGGACTTACAATGAATCCTCACATACAACAAACAAATGCACTAGGCAATGGGTATGAGTGACCAATGAGGTCTTACACTCTACCCCTTCCATGTCATGGGAACAGATGCCAACTTACAGGGACTTATAACTGGTTCCTCAATGGGTAAGCAAACAAATCACATAGGTATGAACTAATGGACATGCCACAAGGAGCAATGAATGATAGTAAATGCACTAAGGCAAGCAAGCAATCATGTACAAATGCAAAATAAATCACAGATAATCAGATAGCACACTCTATAACCAAACAAGGAGGCTCAATCAAAAAGGGTTTGACTATGAAAGTCCACTGTAATAGGTAAGTGTCGCTCTTAACCTGGCCATTGAAGGGCTCAGGTGAAGCAGATGAAAGGATATGAGGGGTGTGCCTCATTGCTTCTATCTCATGTCCGAGAGAGCATGTAAATATAAGAATGTGGGGGAGTTCAGAAAGATGGAACTCTTTCCCCAATTAGACTCTATAGATCTTGGGTTTGGATCTCAATGCTACAACCATGTAATTGGAGCAATGAGAAGACTCACTGAATAGTGGGAGATAGGCTACTTATCTCTACCTTCCACCAATTGCCTCAAATGAGGACTTTTCCTGCTTGGGACAAATATAAACATACACAATCAATGCCTCTTAAGGAGGACTTCAGACAATTTGCCCGGCCAAATAACAGGCCGGGTCTCCAGACTACATGAAGAAGAAGGTTCTATACCTCAATGCAAGTTGCTATTTAAGCAAAGCAACACAAGTTCTTAAGAGAACTGAGCAACTAAAGGGTACCTGAAAACATCCAACAGAATCAGCATCCCATTCATAAACAAACAACAACATAAGAATCGATTAACAATATTCAATCATAATCAATAGTGTGCATATCACAAGGTTCACATGAACCAAGTTCAAACATCCTACAAAACAAATAGGTTAGTCCACAAATGTCAAATAAGACAATCCAAGATGTGGAACAATTTCCTTAATCCTTAACTTCTTAACCTGAAAAGGCACAATCAACTTCAAAGGTAAGTAACATGACCACTAGGACTAGCCTAGGGTCAAAAAGATGGAAAAATCTTAAAACAGCAACCAATTCATGATCAAAGTCAAGCTATATCAAATACAAAGGGATACCAATTGGTCCCATATTCAAACTATACACCTATTTCAATCTATGCAACATGGAAGGCAAAAGATGCAATATTAAACCACATACAAGCAACCAGCGAGATCACATCCAAATAAATGCCGAAATGGCACCAAAAAATCCACAAAAATTACATTCTAACCAGAAGACATTCAACAAGCTACATGTCAATTTTTAAGCCATTTGGACTAGTGGAACTATGGGAATTAATTCAACATGTCTAAGCATGCAAAAACACAATCAAATGAAGTCCAAAAATATACATCAACTTCAATTAAATGGTAAACAGTGAGATTAAATGGGAAATGGATGGGACCAAGGCCAAATGCTAGCTTAACATGTTAGGAACTACCCTACCAAGTTTCATGATCATAGGGTTAAGGATGTGGATTTGGCAACATATATACAAAAGGTTACACAAGTAAAGCCCTAAAATGCTAGGCAGCAAGGAAAAATCCTAATTAATTAGGAAACGGATTATAAAAATCCACAAAAATTCACAGTGAATGTTAACATATTAAAGGTGCTACATGCAAAAAATTAAGGCCATTGGCCAAGGGGAAGCATGGCAAAAAAATCAGGGAATTCAGCATGTCACATTGTGTCACATTTTACTACTCACAAGTTCAATAAATCATATATCAAAAACCATAGGCCCAAAAATTATGAAACCTATGTCAAAAATTCCAGGGATGAGTTAGGAATCATTATCTAAATTTTCAATTCAATTGGATATAGCATGTTGATTCTATAATTAAAATGGTATAACATATGGAAATAGCATACATTAAAGATATCTCTAGGTCAATTTATTTTTCTACCAAGCAACAATTCATTCTTGATTTTTATAAAATAATAGAGAAAAAAAAAAAAGATGATTAACAAAAAAATCCTGAAATTATTTGGATCATCATTGGTCAGTTTATGATTTTTTTAAAGATTTTTAAATAATTATTTAATATTTATTTGGATTAATAATGATTTTTTTTTTAATTAATTGGAACGGATGGCAAAAGAGTAATAAGCGCTTCCTGATGCAAAACGCTGCCGTTCCACTAAAGTGATGTGTCAGCTTATGATTTGTTCTGGCAATTGAAAACATGAGTTGGAATTGAAACAAGATGGAAACGGATCTAGCAAGCGAAATATCCAGAAAACTATGAAGTTCATCATCTGTTCTTCAGCTTCATCAATGTTCTTGGCTGGGAATTCTAGGTTTCGGACGAATTGCCATGAAAACGAGCGATGCGTACACCGTTGGATTCGTCTTGGTCTCAGGAACAAGAATACATAAGCGACTTCAGCTATCAATTACTACACAGTGCGAATCGAGCGAAATAAGGAAACGCATCGAAACTTCAATTGCGAATAACTCACTCAAATCTCAACGAATTTACAATCCACAACTTGTTATACAATCTACGAAGCATACTCTACAATATCCCTAACACGATTTAGCAAATGGCGATGATCGAAATCCAACCTTTCTTGATTGTGCAGCAATGGAATCGCGCGGATTGAGCGTGAAATGTTGAAACAGTCCAAGATTGATGTTGTAGAAGTGTAGTGGGATCAATCTTCTAGCTCGATTGTGTTGCTAGCGACGGATTCTTCAAGCTGTTATGAAGATAGAAGTTGCTTCAACAGTGCAATTTCTTGATGATTTTTGATCTCACACCTGCAAACAGAAACTCAACAACCAATACAGATGATGAATTTGTCAAGAATTCGCTCAAAGATTCATGAGAATGCTCAATTGATGAAGAAAGTGTTATGAGATTTTTTTGGTAAAATGGGAGAAGAATGAGAGAATCGCTTTGGATTTTCTGTTATGATTCTGAAAATGTGATGGTGAAGTTGTGATTAGCTTTGTAATTCTGTTATGGATTTAGTATATATATGGATCACTAATCCAATTCTTAATTATGCTTAAGCAAAAAAGGTTAATTAGCAAGTATGCACACATGTGAAGCCTTTGGCCTTTTACTCTTGAAATGGTTAGAAACACCTTAGCAGCAAATTTCTCACTTGGAACCAATCACAAATATCATTTGGAAGCTGGTTGCATAAGTTTCATTTCCCAATTCCTCCTATTTTCCAATTTGGACCATTTTGCCCCTCCCTCTAATTAGTTCACTTCAAAAATGAGCTTTTGCATTGAGCACTTTCAAAGAAATCCAATTATGCACCACGAAAGCACATATTAAATGGAGTTTGTGCATATAAAGAACTTGCAATTTGGACAATCCATGTGGTAGTTATGCCCTCCTGATTACGGGTCTTTTTTGAAATTCACTGAGCCATATCTTGCAAACCATACATGAGAATTTCAAGTTCTTGGACTTTTTGGAATTGTGAGAACAAGATCTTCAACTTTCATGTTGGACAAATTTTGATTTGAAGCTTGTATCATGACTTCATCTTGAGGGGAAAAACTTTCCATTTTGGGCAGCTGAAATTACAGGTCCACTTGCCATTTTGGGAAACTGTCTGTCTGACTTCAATTCCTTCAACCTTGACCTTTGAAATGTCAAATAGGACTTGTATGGACATGAATGAGGTCTTTCTAACCATCTCACACCCTCCAAGCCCCGATTAAATGCACAGTTGACCACAGTTGACTTTTGTTGACTTTGGATGATTGGGCCATGTTCTGATGAATTCCAAGCCTTTTTTACTTGAGATCTTGATTCCAAATGATATCACAAGTTATATGAACTCTTTATGAATGATCATGGTGTCCAAATTCTTCAGGAATGGCCACCCTCTATTGTTCAAGGCCGGATTTGACTGCTTGACTGATGATTGCTTCAGCTGCAAGCAACATGGTTAGATGACAATATTTTTGTACTTTTGGTTAGTAAACATATGAAAAGCAATGATATACAAATGCAACACATGCTTGGTGATCAAGAATCACACTCACAAGGTATCCCACCCACTAGGAGAGGAGCTAAGGTATGCATTGATCCTTGAGGCCATGATATGATATGATATGGGCCATGAGGGATCTTAGGGCCCAAAATTGGGGTCTTACACACGTCTTCATTCAGAAAGAAGTTACTAGCCTGTCTTCTCAAGGTCTTCTTATCTTTGTTTGATGCCCCAGGTGGGTATTCTTGACTCTGGAGATAACACTTGATATCGTGGTACCATGGCTTGTCATCAGAGACTTCTTCCATTGCAAATACATGAGCGGGTCTATCAAGATGCATAACATCGATCTTAGGCACATCATTCCAACGATTCACAATGATCATGGAAGCCAAAGTTTCCAAGGCATCTTCCATTTGATTTTCCTCACGAGGGATGTGATGAAATTCAATCTTGTTAAAGAAAGTAGATAACCTCCTTGCGTAGTCTTTGTATGGGATTAGGACGGGTTGACGAGTTGCCCATTCTCCTTTAATTTGATTGACAACTAGAGTCGAGTCTCCATAAACATCGATATTTTTTATTCTAAGACCAATGGCTTCTTTTAGACCCATGATGCAGGCTTCGTATTCTACCATATTGTTCGTGCACTTGAATGTTAATCTTGCAGTAAAAGGGATATGTGAGCCATAAGGAGTGATGATTACTACCCCAATACCATTACCATAAGCATTAACTGCTCCATCAAATATTAAACCCCATTGAGAACCTGGATCTGGCCCTACATTTGGCAGTGGTTCATTGCAATCTTTGGCTTTTAAGTACATCACATCTTCATTTGGGAATTCAAAATTTATAGACTCATAATCGTCGATGGGATGATGAGTGTAACACCTCAAAATTTGCCCTCCTCTTCTTGGGACTAGTTTAACACATTGCATTTCATACTTTAGGACATTAGGCATTGCATATTGCATATCATATGGAAATAAGGAAGTCATCCTCCAAAGTCTTTTCAGAAGATGGAGAAATTGATGATCAACCATCTAAGGGTGTGCACTTCAATTAGGGTTTCCTGATTCTTCAATGGTCTTGAGCATTATTTTGTTTGCAAGGATATATTACCATCATCATGGTTATGTCATCATCAAGGGTTTCATCATTCAGTCTCAAGTTCCTCTGGATTAGGGTTTTGACCTCTGGTCAACCCTAATCAATTGCATTCTTTCAGCCAGGGTTTCTCAGGGAGACGAGGTATTCTATTGAGAGGGAGATCACATGGTTATATTGAAGAGCTTATATGGGCTAGGGTTTCATTTCTGAGCAATTTCCTCAAGTGGTGGAGGCTCAAGCTGATCAGGGCATGTCAAGGTCATCTAAGGACCATAAAAGTCAACTATGCAGTCAACTGAGGGCTGTGAGGTGGGGAAATGAGTTTTAACACCTCAATCATATTCAAAAGAGGTCCATTTGTCATGTCAAACATCTATCTTGAAGATTTTGAAGTCAGGGCAAAAGTTTCCCAAAATGGAAAGTGACCTATAATTGAAAGTTTCCAAAAATGGCAAGTTTTTGGTCCACATTCAACTTGACTTTCCAACATCAAAGAAGCTTCAAATGGATTTTTGGTGAACATGAAAGTTGAATATCTTCCTCTCCTCTTTTCAAAAAGTCCAAGATCATGTCCATCTGATGAATGGTTGAGAAGTTATGGCCAAATGATCACAAAGTATACATGGAAGTTCAACATGGCATAACTTTTGATTCAAAACTCCAAATTGGTCCATCCTTTTTGCAAAATGCTTGTCATGACCAATATTTTCCAAATCAATCATTGCATTGCATGAAAGAAGTTCATATGATCATGTGTTCATACATGTGCTTTTTGGAGGGAAAATCCATAATTTGAATTTGGTTGATTATGCAAGCCATTTGATCATTCCATTGTGTTTTTTGGATGGTTTTAAATGAGATCATAGCCATTACATGCACTGTTCACGTGCACATGTCCATGCATAACCTCATTTGCATGTTTTTGCACTTTGCTTCACATTTCATTAATTTTAATTAACCAAGCCTAATTGTGATTAGCATGGTGATTAGCACATCATATAAATAGATAATCATAACAGAATTTGCCATAACAACACATTCTAGATCTGAAAATTCATCTTTCCCTCCATTTTTCTCTCTCTTCAAATCTCAAAATTCTTCACACAATCACATAATTTCTTCATAGATTCATGATCGTGGAAGAGTTTTGAGCAAGAAGCATTCATCATTCGTGGCAATTGAGCTGGTTTTGAAGCTATTCAAGTGCATGGACATGGTGATGGAACTTGAAGATTGAGCAAGATCCAAGTGCTTTCAACCATTAATTCTTATTCAAAGCTTCAAATCAAGGTTCAGGAGGTTGACCTGGAGCTGGAGGAGGCTTGAGGACACGATTTCCATCACTGCCATTTCAAGTAGGTGCAATTTTCGTCCTCACCATTTGCTATTTCATGTACATGATTGTATAGATCCTATTATAGTGATCATGCTGATGTGTTTAGATTTAGAAATGAGCAAGAAATGAGTTAGATCTGATGAATTAAAGTTTGGATGTTGAATTTGTTTTCGTTCGATCCGTAAAATATATGATGAATTAGGCTTAGATAATGTGATATTCGTGTTCCTCGTGGAAGGACCTTTCCAACCATATATGGTTTGTTGAATACTGCAAGTTTTTGTGGCGGAGCTCCGCCGGAGACGGCCGGAGAAGACGGTTGCTCCACCGTCCTCCGCCGTCTACAACTCTTCCTAGGGTTAGCGCTTGTTGACCTCACTTTCCTGAGTTCGATCCCTGGCTAGCACGTGTTTGTGAATATTTTTTGAGCGCTTCTCTTTCCCCTGCCAGGCGCGTGTTCGATTCTGGCTTTTGCATGTTTAGCTGATTTATTTTTGAGCGCTCATGGAACCTCCTTGGCCTGGGATCGATTCCTGGCATTTTCACTTTCTGATATTTCATTTTGAGCGCTTTTGTTTACCTGCATGGCGTGTGTTCGAGACCTGGTGATGTGCACTTTCTGATTTAATTTGATTTTCGTTTTCCACATCATTTCATGTTATTCCATTTATTTCATTCAATTTCAAAAAATCATAAATAATAGTAGGTTAATCCAATTTGATCCAAAAAAAATTTCACATGTTTGTTTTGATGTCTAGTATTTTTTGATACTAATTGCATGATTTTTGTGTTTCTGGATTTTTATTTGTGGTTTTTTTATTGCACATGATGCCATGTTGATATGTTGCATTCATTTGATTGTAAAATACTCATGGTGAATCCAATTGACTTGAAATTTTGTATGCCTGATCATAACATGTGACTTGATTGTTGAGAATTGGTTTGGTATTTTTATCATGTTCTACCACTGTTTTGGACACATGAATATGTAGTGTGACAATTTGTGTCACAATTTGTATGTTGCATTTGTGCATTTTCATTTGCCTACCATCTGAGCTTTTCTGAACTTAATTTTTTGTATGATGTTTGCTTATAACATGAAGTGCTTGGATAAAAAATTTCATGATCATTGGATACATTTCTGTTTTAATTTGGATTTTATGATTTGATTGTCCATTTGGTGCTTATTTGTTGGTCTTTGTTTTACATGAATCATATGATGGCCTTGCCTTATGAATTGGCTTTGATCCTTTTGAGGACTCTTTCTTGTTTGATTGAATGTGCTTCATGTGAAATATTGACTTCTGTTTTGGTCATTTGACTTGCTTTTAAACCTAGTCTTTGAACTAGTGGTTTGTACACATACTAACATTGATTTATGTTTCAGGTTTGAGCATTTTGCTTTGATGGTTGGTGTGGTCTCATTATTTGAGATGCAAGATGCTTTTGATTACTAACCCTTGTTGTGTTGTAGGTCCATTGATGTGATGAACTCACTTGAGTGCTTGCATTTGTGGCTTGCATTGTGTAGATATTGGATAGTTTCCCTGTTTGTTGTCTGTTGGTTTTCTGAATACAATACTGATTGTTTGGCTTTTGTACAGGTACATTAGTCGCTATTAGCTCTTGCTTGAGCTTTGCTTTGGAGTGTGGTTGATACACCACTGAGGTAGTTTAGCCTTCTCACTCCATGTAGTCTGGAAGCCCTGTCGCTTTTTTGGCAGGCATTTGGCTGAAGTCCTCCTTAAGAGGCAATGTCTGTGTTTGTTTATATTTGTGCCAAAGACCTCTAAATGAGGCATGTTACTTGTTAAGTCCTCCTAAGTGAAGAGGCAATTGACAGATAGAAGGGATTAGCAATCAATCCCCTGTTAGTCTGTGAGTCGTTCACTATGCTCGCACCACGTGCTGATGCTCTTGAACAATGTACCCAAGATCCTTGTATAGAGTCAGTCAAGTGGAATAGGGTCCCTCTTTCTGGACCCCCACACTTTCTTTGATTTGAGCTCACCCAGGCCAGGGTTAAGAGCATGGGGTCTCATCCTCATTACCTTTCATCAGCTTCACCCTAACTCTTAATGTTAGTGGTTAAGAGCTTCAGAACACCCCTACAGTTTTGGCTTGTTTGTCGAGGTTGATATGACCCCTTGACTAAAGCCCAACCATTTGTCTGAGCCTCTTGTTTGTATATAGAGTGTGATGATTGTTGGTATGTTTATCTGCTTTCCACTTCTTATCTCCTTTTCTGTAGGAGTCGTACGATCAACTTTCGAGGAAGTTGAACGTATGTAGAGATAGACTTGAGTTGACTCACTTCCTGTGTGAGTCAAACTCTTGTTAGAGACCGCAACCTAGGGTTATTGTTTGCATGACGATTATTAGGCTCGAGTCAGTCTCCCTTTTAGTTCGTTGTTTCCCTTGGTCTCTGGTTAGGAGAGTTTCTCCCCTGTTAAGCGGAACTACGTCGCCCTGATTCTCATACCAGATGAGATACGTAGGCAGGAGATCGAGCGAGATCTCTCCGGGCACCCTTTTTCTTTTTCAACCTGTTGGTTTATTTTGACGTCTCAGCGTCTCTTCTTGTTTGTTTGACAACTATTAGGTCTGAGTTCCAGACTCCCTATTATCGCATCCGCGAAAAACAACCGGTGGGCTAAAACAAAAACAAACAGAGCCGCCACCGTGCATTATTTATCCCAAAAGAGGGAAAGGAAACGCTCGAAGTAAACCTGGAAAAGACATGGTCTCGCGACCAAAGAGAATGGGATCGGGAGTCGATTATGCGAAGGGAAGGTATTAGCACCCCTACGCATCCGTCGTACTCGACGGGATCCACGCTCAAAAGATAGGAAAAGGTTGTTAAAACTGCTCACAAACATCACACACACACACTGGAACAACACAGGTGGAGGAAGAGGGGAGAGGGCTCGCTAGGATATCGTATCCTATGCCTACGTATCTCATCTGGAATGAGAATCAGAGCTACCGTAGTTCGGCTCACGCACGCCGAAACAAAACACACACAAACGGGAAAACATGGAAACCGAATGCCAATCGCTGGACTTATATCAGCCTCCGAACCAACAAACACACATAGGAAACCAACTGCCAATCGATGGACTTACGTCGGACTCCACACAACAAACACCAATAGGATACGGACCGCCAATCGTTGGTCTTACATCCATATCCTAACACATACAAGAAGGTTAACCAACAAAACAAGTTACTAAGGAGTCTGGAACTCGAGCCTAGTAACTGTCAAGCAAACACATACAAAAAGAAAAAGTGTGCCCGGAGAGATCTCGTACGATCTCCTGCCTATGTACCTCATCTGGTAGATCAGGGCAACATAGTTCCCATCTCCGCCCGACGGAAAAATTTCCTCCAATATCGCACTACTGGGGAACATTGCTATTCCGACATCAAGATGCTAAACTCCTCAGAGCAACGTCTTCACCATCCGGTGAAACCAAATCTCAAACGGTAACCACGGTTTGAGTCGCGCTGATCGCGTCATGATGTTAAACTCCTCAGAGTAACATCTTCACCATCCGGTGAAACCAAATCTCAAACGGTAACCACGGTTTGAGTCGCGTTGATCGCGTCATGATGTTAAACTCCTCCAAGCAACATCTTCACCATCCGGTGAAACCAAATCTCAAACGGTAACCACGGTTTAAGTCGCGCTGATCGCGTCATGATGTTAAACTCCTCCGAGCAACATCTTCACCATCCGGTGAAACCAAATCTCAAACGGTAACCACGGTTTGAGTCGCGTTGATCGCGTCATGATGTTAAACTCCTCCGAGCAACATCTTCACCATCCGGTGAAACCAAATCTCAAACGGTAACCACGGTTTAAGTCGCGCTGATCGCGTCATGATGTTAAACTCCTCCGAGTAACATCTTCACCATCCGGTGAAACCAAATCTCAAACGGTAACCACGGTTTGAGTCGCGCTGATCGCGTCATGATGTTAAACTCCTCCGAGTAACATCTTCACCATCCGGTGAAACCAAATCTCAAACGGTAACCACGGTTTGAGTCGCGTTGATCGCGTCATGATGTTAAACTCCTCCGAGTAACATCTTCACCATCCGGTGAAACCAAATCTCAAACGGTAACCACGGTTTGAGTCGCGCTGATCGCGTCATGATGTTAAACTCCTCCGAGTAACATCTTCACCATCCGGTGAAACCAAGTCTCAAGCGGTAACCACGGCTCGAGTCGCGCTGATCGCGTAACATTTCCATCTCTGTCCGACGGAAAAAATTTCCTCCAATATCGTACTACTGGGGAACATTGCTGACCTGACGTCAGGATGCTAAACTCCTCAGAGTAACATCTTCACCATCCGGTGAAACCAAATCTTCAAGCGGTAACCACGGCTCGAGACTAGCTTATGCTTGCAATGCTGATGCATGATTTTTTTTAGCCTAATGCTCCATAATCTTGGAAATGCTACGCGATTTATTATGCAATATGCTATGCTTATTCTACATGATGAATGCATAAAAAGTATCCCCCTCAAGGGACTCTTCTGGGGAACTCGAGACACTCTGTTGAGGAACTCGACAACGCTCCAATCTCCATCCTGCTGGGGGATAGCACTGCTGCTGGGAAAAGGCAACCCTTGCTGGGGAAAACCTCCTCTGCATCCGATCCACTTGGGGACATCACTGGGGAATCAACCACCAACGCCCCCTGTGGGGATACAACGGTTTCTGACTTGCTGGGGAATATCAATCCCGACTCTGCTAGGGAAACCACAGACCTTGAATCTGCTGGGGAATTAGTCATCCCAACTCTGCTTGGGGAGATGAGGAAAGTCTGGTACCGAACACCCTTCGACTCGTCGAACCTTGGTATTCCATATCCAACTCCAATGTCAGCTTTCCAATTTTGAGAACTCCCAGACTTGTCTGGACTTTTCTGATTCATCACCTTATATTCTCGACTACCCCGCACTCGGCGGAGAGTGAACTCCTGGGATTCATACAGACTTTTCAATCTTCAAACTTTGAAGAGTCTTCTTGATTAATTCCCAGGATCGTCGTACGTCTTTTCACCGTCTTTTTTTTTCATCATTCGTCAATTCATTCATTTGTCCCTGATTGGACTCCACGGGGATTGTTTAGTCAAAAGCTTCCACAACACAACCTGCAAGTGAGGGAAAATACCTAACAGTTCCTGCAAAAGAGATCGTTAGATAAAACCGTGCCCCAGGCGTGTCAAGATTTCAACACTTGGGCCACTCAACCTTCCGAATAAGATTTCAAGCTTTCAATCTTATAAACATGCATTAGAAGGGACCTGTATGTCTTAAAATGCAAAATTCTTTATCACAAACAATTGGATGTTTTTGCAATCAAAGCGGTAACGAAAAACAAAAACAAAATTATTTGACTGAATATGCATTTTATTAACTGAAAAAGTGTGGCTCAAAACCGAGCAATACAAAGGAAGCAATTCCTGAAAAGAGGTAATTGCGCACAAAAGGAAAAATATATCCTAATGGCAATGTGAACCCGTGATCTCATCGAGTTCCAACTCGGTTACACCCCATATGTCCTCAGACTCTCCTTACTTTCTGCCTTCTGAACAAGAAGTTTCCGACTGATCCCTACCGGGTATTATCCATGTGCCTTAACCAAAGCAAACGATCATGCCGGATGCAGTTGTTCGTTTCAATCCCTCTTTTGCCTGGACCACCCTTTCGGGTTTTCAGTCCACCGGGATACCCTTTTTTGCCCAAGCCGCCTTTTCAGGTTTTCGACTTGCCGGGTGTACAATTTTTTCTCTTTTTATCCCTAATTTTTGCCCGAACCTTTTCATCACTTTTTTTTTTGGTTCGTCGGGATGTCCATTTTTGCCTGGACTATTTTATTCTTTTCGTCCAGCGGGTCTCTTTATACGAAGTATTTTTTAACCGCGTCTGCATTCACAGGGGATGGAAAATCTTCGTCATCCATGGTCGTTAACAACAAGGCTCCGCCAGAGAAAACCTTCTTGACCACGAATGGACCTTCATAATTGGGTGTCCATTTGCCCCTACGATCCTTTTGAGGAGGAAGGATCTTTTTCAGCACCAAATCTCCCACGTGATACACACGAGGTCGCACCTTTCGATCAAAAGCACGTTTCATCCTCTGCTGGTATAATTGCCCATGACAGATGGCTGCCAGCCTCTTTTCCTCAATTAGGCTTAACTCTTCATACCGGGTTCTTACCCATTCAGCCTCTTGCAATTTTACGTCCATCAGGATTCTCAAAGAGGGAATTTGAACCTCAACCGGTAGCACAGCTTCCATCCCATACACAGCTGAAAGGCTTTTGGCCCAGTAGATGCACGCACCGAGGTTCGATACCCAGGATACCAGCTTCATACTTAATCACACCGTCGGTGCATTCAAATGCTAGTCAGGCAGCACAAGGAACGTGGGATCTCTTCGGCGCAACCAGAACGGCACCAACTCCGCTTCCATTCATGTTAATGGCCCCATCAGACATCAGAATCCGTTCGGATTCAGGGTCAGGCCCCTCCTCCGGGATCGGTTCCTCATAATCTTTCGATTCGAGCACCTCGAGATGTCCTCATCAGGGAACTCAAACTTCCTCGGTTGATAATCCTCAATAGGTTGCCGGGAGAGATAATCAGACAATACACTCCCCTTGATTACTTTCTGAGAGGTATATCGAATATCGTATTCAATCAAAATCATTTGCCATCTCGCAACCCGTCCGGTCAATGCTGGATCTTCGAACATGTACTTGATCAGACCCATCTTGGAAATCCACAAAATGGTATGAACCAGCATATACTGTCTCAATCGGCGAGCAGCCTATGCCAAAGTACAACAAGTTTTCTCGAGCAGTGAATGTATTGTTTCACAGTCGGTAAACTCTTTGCTAAGGTAAATTGCATGCTCTTTTCGACCAGACTCGTCATGCTGCCCCATTACACACCTCGTAGACCCCTCGAAGGCCGTCAAGTACAGAGTTGATGGTCGTCCCTCCACAGGGAGACGTCAGAATCAGAGGCTCCTGCAACTCATTCTTTTATTTCTCAATGCCCCTTGGCAATCCTTATTTCACCTGACCGTTTGATATTTTCTTTACAGCTTGAATATAGGTTCGCACGTGGCTGTTAGGTGAGATATGAACCATGACATGTAGTTCAATCTACCCAAGAAACCACGAACCTCTCTTTCCATTCTCGGTTCAGGCATTTCTTGCTTTGTTTTTTTTCTTTTTTTTTTTAACAGGATCAACCTTGATTCCTCCTTTCCGCTCACAATAAGCCCAGCAACTAACCGGCCCGCACTCTGATAGTGCACTCACTCGAATTCAACCTCGGTCTGAATTATCTCAACCGGTCAAACGACTGGCCCCGGTCTGCCAGATGCCCCTTTTCTGTTTGGGACTTTGCTATCATGTCATCAACATAACATTCGATTTCATGATAAATCATATCATGAAACAAAGTCACCATGGCTCTCTGATAAGTAGCACCGGCGTTCTGCTTCTCTAGAGGACAGTCTTCTCTCCATGGTAGCTTGTGCACAACGACATTGGTACTCGACCTGGCATATCCTGACACGACCAGGCGAAGGTATCCACATGCTCTTTCAACAGGGCTACCATTCTGCTTTCGACTCGCCTCTGAAGCGGCTCCCAATTTTCACTTCCTTTTTGACCTCGGCGGCGCCTGGAATAACAATCTCGCATCGCTCCTCGCGCGGCTAAATCACCTTCTCCTCTTATTTCAACAACCTGGCTAATTCCAGCAGATCACAATCTTCTTCGCCTTCTTCTTCGGCATGATAGATCGAATTCTCGAAGTCATATGAGGTGTAACCAAATTGTTATCAATGAGATCCGGAGAATTATTTTTCGAAGTCGGAACGAGACAAAACACAAGGGGAAAAAAGAGAACAAACATTGCCATTTTTATTTGTTTTTTAAACTGCAAAAAATAAATGAAAAACAAGGAACACCGCTTTTAATTTGAAAAACATCCATTCATTTATGATGCAAAATGTTGCATAATGAAACACATGAGGTGGCCCTTACAATGAACCATTACGTGTCGGGAAAAACGTACGGTTTTCATGCAAATAATATTGAAAATAGAAATATTACTCTTCCAGTAGAGTGACAGTGATGATCTTTTTAGGCCTTCCAGTTCCCTGGTACGCATGATTTTATCCACGACTCCAGCTCGCGGTCACTGTCACTCTCTTCACCCACTGTATAGGCGTGATCTGGATCCAGCACTCCGGCACTGACAAATGCGAATGGTGGACGACGTCCTCTGTTCTGCTCAGACGAGTCTTGGCCTTCCTGATAGCCAACCCCAAACATATCCGCCTTTACCACAATGCCTATGATCTTTCCCCAGCCTGGGATTCCTCCATTTCTCACCACTTCCACTGCCTGTTTGTAAGAAGAAATGGACGGCTTTTTCTCTTTCTCAACAATAATGGCATTCTCCATCTTGACAGCTTCAACTGCCAGACTGGGTGCTTTACATCTTACATCGTCCATTTCTACCTTCATCATTCTCTGGATCGTTTCCCTCATCATTACACACCCGTTTGTGGCGACAGCCGCACAACAATTATCACAACCAGGGAAATCTCCATTCTTCATCAGAGGCCTCTGAACCACAGACATTGGAATCTTTAACTGATCCCCGTTCGTTTCATCCATTTTCCTCTTGTCTTTGGACATCACATTCACCCCCATAGGGCCCTGCATCGGCATGGGGTTAGTATTAACATCCGACATCAGTGCAAAATTGATGGCTTTAGAATCCACCAAATCTTGAACGACATGCTTAAAAGCTTTACACCCCTCAATGTGATGCCCGGGTGCCCCGGCATGGAACTCGCACCTGACATTCTCATCATAACTTGCAAGCCTCTGCTCCGGTTTCCCTGGAACCAATGTCCTTGGCTGCACCAACCCGAGATCCATCAACCTTTTAAACAGAGAGGCATAAGTCACGGGCGGTTTATCGAAATGACGATCTGTCGTCCTTCTTCTCACTTGGCACCCAGCTTTGTATGTTCTCGGTGGAGGTGGCTGATGTTGCTGCTGTACCGATGAATTACTAGCAGGAATAGTCAATGCGGCAGCATACAGGTGGTAACGATCTTTACCCCTTGCGGCATGCACATCCCTTGATTCAACCTCCTTCTTGTGCTGAATACTGCCAGAGGGCTGCTTTACTCCAGACGACAGAGCATCTCCCTGGGTTTCATCCATTCTCAGCCACTTTTCAATCCTCTCTACCTTCTCGGAGATCGCTTTCTGCCCCAAGGCGAGCCCCTGCACGACTTTGAACAACTCCCTCATCATCTCTTTCAATTCGAGAATGTCGGCGTTGGGAAGATTCATCATTCCTGTGCGAATCAAACAGGTTAGAAACTGACACCTGCAAAATAGAAGACAAGTTATTATGATTATGCATGAATGCAATGTCTACCCGTATAAGGAACACTCTGTCTTTTCGATCCTGGTTTCATCGAGACAAATAATGATCCGGCGGCAACATTCTGATATTCATCAAATGACCCCATGCAGATCAGAGATATATGATACAACGAAATACCACCCAACCAGGTATGTGCTGTGTAAGTGCATACAGTAAAGCAAATAAAGCTTGCAAATTGATCACTGAAAGAAAACAACCATGCGTATCACAAGTGCACACTAAGCGCCATAGTCATACATCAAAGCTGATACAAATCAAATACAATTCTCCAGAATCAGGGAGGAAATACAAGCAAGTGAATTCCGTCAACAGGCCTGACGGTAATCCACACAAATGATAACAAAAGACTACACTGAAGGAGGCCCCACAGAAGGTCCTACATCATCAACCATCTTCGCAAACTCTGCGACGAACCTGAGCTCGGTGTTCTCTTGCTGTAATCTCCCTATCTCCTTCTGGTGAATCTTCATCTGTCTGAAGTAATGATCTCTCTCAGCTTGATAATGATCTCTCTCAGCAGTGATCTTCACATTCTCTGCTTCTTTGGTCTTCAGTTTTGACTCCCACTCAGCAACTAGGACTCTAACTCTGTCTTCCCTCTGATCCCTCCCGAGGATTTGCCTCCTCTTCTCATCTTCAATGACCTTTGAGGCTCTGGCTAGCTTCTCCTTCGTGATGTCGTGCTCCTTTGTCGACGACGCTAGGGCTTGGCTGATCTTCCCATAGTAAGCAGTGTCCATCTCAAAGCGCTTTGCTTCCAGGGCATGTCGCTTGTCTTGATCTTCCATCCTTACTTTGATCTCCTGATTAGCCATCTGGATCCGAGCAACACTCATCTCCAATTCAATTTTCTCTGCAAGCAACTGGTCTCTGGCTCTCTTCATCTCGAGGAATTCTTCCATACTGACAGAAGAACGCGGACCCTCGATCATAGGACACCAAGGATCACTTCCCGGAAATGGTAGATGTGTGATCTCTATCCTCTTCCGAAGCCAATCATCAAATAGAGGGAAAGACCGGCTATTAACCCTGCCAAAAGGAACCTTGCCCTTCCTCTGAATGTCACGCCACTCATCCAACACTTGTCTCAACTTGGCCTGATTGCCCTCAATCGGGAAGTAGAAGGACTCCTGAATCTCTCGCCCGAGAGGAGGACCCTCTATAACAAATCCCATATGTCTCCTAAGAAGCACCAGGTTGTAATTGATGCAACCCTGAACCCCTATAAGAGGCACATTAGGAAGACTCCCACAACTGCATATGAAATCCCGTCCAGTCATACCGTTATGAGTCCAAGCTATATCAGCGGCCCGCAAACCCATCAATCTGACTGACCACTTGACCGTAGGGTCAAGAGAAGCAAAAGCACCTCGGGAAGGCAAATACCCCATACCCCATTTGTATAGCATCTGAGCACAACACCGGATCAGTCCCCCACGCCTCTTCTCGTTCCTGTTATGAACCGAGTAATAAACATCTCCAATTAGAGTAGGAATAGGGTTTCTCTGCATAAACAATCTGATAGCATTATGGTCCACAAAGCTCTTCTGATTAGGAAACAGGATGGTCCCATAAATGCCCACAGCAATCAAGGCACATACAGTCTTCCAATTACCCACAGCAGCATGTTCCTTGGCCTTAGCCTCTAAGAAACTCAAATGAAAACCGGGTAATTTTCCCTTCTCTTTCAAACCCCCCTTGGTCATCTCCGGACTCAAATAAAGAGCACGGGAAATCTCAAGGATATCAGGCTCTCCCCTAATGGCACAGAAAGGAATCTGATCTCGGATCTGAATACCCAAGATGCTAGCATAATCCTCCATCAGAGGTCCCAACAAATAATTCGGGAACACGAAACATCTCAAACTCGGGTCATAGAACTGGAGAAGAGTATGAATGGCGCTCCTGTCACTGTCTGTAAGCCTGAAAACCAACTTCAAAATACCACCGTATGCCTCTCTGAACATCCCCACATGGTCGGGCGTAATCAATGCTATCATATCCTTCAGCACACTGATCTCTGGGTCAAAGAAACTGTAGACAACATCAGCCTTCAAACCGGTCCTTATGTCTGGAGCAAAGAAGTCTCTCAACCAGGATCTCAATCAAAAATGTCCTGCATATGGATAAACATGGGTTAGATGCAGGTAAATGCAAAATGGGAATGATGCTGATGAATGAATGCAATGCATTGTGCCATCCTCCGAGTCATCTGAACAACTGTTGCACTGAATCCTGATCTCTGAACTGATCACTATCATCTGAGGTACTGATTAACCATAAGTCCGCCTTAAGGGTTCCGAAATAAACGGAACCGAAAGATACATCACCATCATCATCAGACAATCTCTGAGCAGATAACCACAATAACCTCTGAATCGGCCCGGGGAATCCTGAAATAAACGGATCCCCACTGATAAATACCACGGACGGCACTCCGGCATCTCAGAAATAAATGTCCATAAATCTGACTTATAAATAGGACTCTGATCAATGGAACCAATAGTCACCATCAAAGTCACCATCTGAACATGCATCTGTAAGAATCACCCTCCCCTCACAGGTAAATTCTAATCAGGTCATCCTAAGGCGGATAATGGTCTCGACAATCGGGCAAAGATACTCAACGGGTTTGCCCTTTCGGGTGTGCCGTTGTAGCTCTCTTAAGATCGTATAAATCAAAGATCCGGGAATGAACGGTCACCGAAGTCAATAGCTCAGATGAAGTAACTCAACCAAAGTGGATACTCCACAAAGGAAGAGTTCCCTCAAAAGAACCTCGTCCGGCTTGTGGTATGTCAAGTCGCCCAGATCATGTTGACCTAACATGAGAGGCAACCTGAGACCACACTAATCCTAGGTGTATACTCGGGTCTGGGTTTTAGCCCCACTCAGAACACCCACCCCAAAACAGAGGAACCACCTATACAGAGGACAGCCACATGATAGTATGATGCATGCAAATATTTATGCAAATATATACACAACAGAATAATAAATGCAATAAATAGAGCAACACAAGCAACCTAAACTATCCTAGAACGCTAGGAGAGACTCGCTTAGGGAAGATGGACCAGCAATAGGTCAACCTCTTTGTGTCCCCAGCAGAGTCGCCAGCTGTCGCATCCGCGAAAAACAACCGGCGGGCTAAAAGAAAAACAAACAGAGCCGCCACCGTGCGTTATTTATCCCAAAAGAGGGAAAGGAAACGCTCGAAGTAAACCTGGAAAAGACATGGTCTCGCGACCAAAGAGAATGGGATCGGGAGTCGGTTATGCGAAGGGAAGGTATTAGCACCCCTACGCATTCGTCGTACTCGACGGGATCCACGCTCAAAAGATAGGAAAAGGTTGCTAAAACTGCTCACAAACATCACACACACACTGGAACAACACAGGTGGAGGAAGAGGGGAGAGGGCTCGCTAGGATATCGCATCCTATGCCTACGTATCTCATCTGGAATGAGAATCAGAGCTACCGTAGTTCGGCTCACGCACGCCGAAACAAAACACACACAAACGGGCAAACATGGAAACCGAATGCCAATCGCTGGACTTATATCAGCCTCCGAACCAACAAACACACACAGGAAACCAACTGCCAATCGCTGGACTTACGTCGGACTCCACACAACAAACACCAATAGGATACGGACTGCCAATCGTTGGTCTTACATCCATATCCTAACACACACAAGAAGGTTAACCAACAAAACAAGTTACTAAGGAGTCTGGAACTCGAGCCTAGTAACTGTCAAGCAAACACATACAAAAAGAAAAAGGGTGCTCGGAGAGATCTCGTACGATCTCCTGCCTACGTACCTCATCTGGTATGAGGATCAGGGCAACGTAGTTCCCCTTAACAGGGGAGAAACTTTCTCCTAACCAGAGACTGGGAAATGACCAACTAGAAGGGAGACTGACTCGAGCCTAATAGTTATCATGTATTCCACAATGGTCCTAGGTTGAGTTTTCTATCTAACTTGCACAGGCAGCAAGCTATCCTAAACAGGCAAAGCAAAGCATGCAAGAACAATCAACACAAAGCAAACATACACAATTAGCACACACTATATACAGACAAAGTGGGCTCACACAAGGGGTAAGCTGCAAAAGCAAGCCAACTGTATCAGGTGATGTTAGCTCTTAACCCTAACATTGAGAGTTAGGGTGAAGCAGATGAAAATAGGAAGTGAGGGGTGTGCCTCACAGCTCTTATCCCTGGCCAGGGAGAGCTTTAGACAAAGGAAGTGTGGGTTCAGAAAGTGGGAACCCTTCTACACTTATGACTGACTCAACAGAGATCTTGGGTTAATATCCACAATGCATCAACACCAGTTGTGTGAGCAGAGGGATGACTCAACTGAATAGCAGGAGATGGATTACACATCTCTTGTATCTTCCAATTGGCTTATCAAAGGTCTTTTCCTGCTTGGGGACAAAAATAAACAATCACAAGCATTGCCTCTTAAGGAGGACTTCAGACAGGTGCCTGACCAAGTAACAGGCCAGGTCTTCCAGACTACATGAAGTCAGTGGGTTATACCTCAATTGGTTAAGCAACCAAGCAACAGCAAAAGCAAGTTCACAATGAACTATAGCAACTAATGTACCTGAAATCAATCTAACTCAGTCAGTTTACTGGTCACAAAGTCAAACAGACAAGCTAAAAGTCAACAGTTAACTGTATACAAGCAATGCATCAAGCAAAGCATAAGCCAATGCTCAACACAAATGACTTAGAAACCACCTACAAAACAAACTCAAGATTAGTTCAACATTGACCAATTGGTCAACTCAAGCCATGTGAATCAACTCCTCAATGCCATAAGCTTTTTGTCCTGAAAACACAACTCAAACATAAGAAGCAAACCCCTAGGACAAGGACTAGGGTCAAAGAAGGAGAAATAATTCAAAACAGAATATGAAAATTGGCACAAATCAAGTTCAATCAAATAAGAACAATGTCCAAGTGGTCTCAAATTCATATCATACACCAATTTCATTTCACACAACATTTAGTGCAAAGCATGCAAGTTCAAAGCTCATTGGACCAAACAGAATGAATCAATCCAAACTAACTCAAAAATAATTCAACAAATCTCAAGAAAATTCATGGTTAAACAGCATTCATCACATGATCATCACACCAAAATTCAAGTCATTTGGACAAGTGGAAGCATGTCAAATAAATTCATTAAGTCAAGGCAAGGCAAAACAAGCTCAATTAAAGCACAATTCCATACATCAATTTCACACAAGCCTAAAACAGAATCTACACATGATAAATGACCCAAACCAAAGCCATGGAAAACTTCAAGGTGTCTAGAATCACTCCACAAAATTTCAAGTTCATGTGATACATATCAAGAATTTCACAAATCATCTAAGTTCATGACTATCAAAAAAGGTCTACAAATGACCAAACAGAAAGGAAAATCTCAAACAAATTGGAAATGCACTCAAAAAATCTACAAAAAGTCATAGGCAATCCTAACATCTAGAAGTAGCATCATGCAAAAATTCACATCAATTTAAGTTCATATGGCATGGCAAATAAAATCAGCAAATTGGACAAGGAATGGTGTGACACACATTGTCACACCTATATTCATCATAGCATATCTCCACAACCAGAAATGATAAAATCACAAACTCAATGCCAAAATGTCCCTAAGGATCTCTAATTTACACATGCAAAATTTCAGCCTCATTGGATTAAGCATCATCATTTCACAACCAAAATAGCAAGCAAGGTGCAACCAAACACATGCAAACATAAACCCTAGGCCACATTAAAAACTACACGTGCACAATTTCCGGAAAAATCACCATAAAATAGTAGACATGATAAGGAACATTATGCAAAAAATTCCATGTAATTTGGATCATTATTTTATGAGACATGAATTTTGGAATGTAAGGAAAAAATAAAAAAAAGCATGGAAGCATGGTATGAACATGTGAGTGAAATGAGCAAAAAATACAAATGCCAAATGTGAAAATGCTTGGGATGGGAATCGAAGCCTGGCCAGTTTTAAAATTAAGTGCGCTACAGTCTAGTGGAGGACACGTGGTCCAATTGCATGGCCAGAAACACTTCAACACATGCAGGCGAAGCAAATGAAGATTAAACGCGTTCTGGACATGAAATTCTTAGGGTTTCATACGTGTTCTTCACAAATTCCCAGCTCAAGAACATTTCATCACCAAAATTAACAAACCTTATATCATTGAAATCCTCTTTCCACGTACATTAACAAACTAACATCAATTTAACCTAATTCATCCTAAATCAAAAGATTCGATCCAAAACATTTTTGTGCATCAATCTTAAAATCAACATAACTTCTTTGTTTCTCCATGAAATTCAATGATTCAACTTGCAGTGTACTCTGCATCCAAGGATCTATCAAAAGCATGCATTAATTTCAAGAATTATGATGCTCTAAAACTGACCTTCAAGAGATTGCAGTGGTGATTTTGATGCTTTCAAGCCTTGGCACAGTGAAACAGATGTTCTCCAGCTCTCATATGATGCTTTGGATGAAAGTTCTGATGTTAATCATGCACGATCTTGTTGAAAACTCAAACTGCCATTGATGAACACACTTGCAACAGTTCTTGAATCAGCTTGAAAACCTTGTGATCTTGCTTCCAACAACCTCAATAATGCGCATGGATGAAGGATTGATCAAAGCAAAGGCAATGTTTATGCAGAAAAATGGAGAAAAGTTGAGAGAAGAAGTTGAAGAATTTTTGGATTTCTAGATCTAGATCTCAATTCTGTTATGATTAGCAAGAAAACAGTTGTGATTTTCCTTTTATATGTGTTGTTAAACATGTTGCTAATCACAATTAGCCAAAATGCACATGATTAGTGAAATTGGAAGTTTTGGTGCACATTAGCAAATGGCCTTGTACATGTAGATACCAATGGAACAGTGCAATTTCTGTCTTGATTCACTTCAAAAATGTTGTTTCTAAGCCAAGGCAAGTGGAACCAAGTGAATTCAAAGCATAATTTTCAAATTTGCCTTTTCCCTCCAATTTTCAAATGGAATTCAAGTGAAAAGTTCAATATTTTTGTGAGGATAATTCATGGATTATGATGCTTGAATTGGATAGCTCATATCAAGAGTGAAATGTTGCAAAAAGTCCCACTTCATTTGGCCTTGTGGTTCAAAAGTTATGCACTTTTGAAATTCAAATTTTCTTGACCAAGATTTGACCATATCTTGCCAACCATGCATGAGAAATTCATGTTCTTAGACTTTTTGGAAAGGTGAGAGCAAGATCTACAACTTTCATGTTGGACAAAATTTCATTTGAAGCATTTTTGGACATGTAATTTTGAGGAGAAAACCTTTCCATTTTTGGCAATTTTGAATTACAAGTCACTTTCTATTTTTGGAAAGTTTCCATCTGACTTTATTTTCTTCATTGTTGATGTTTGAAATGTCAAATGAAACTTGTTTGGCCATGAATGAAGTGTCTCTAACCCTCTCCCACCTCCAAATCCATCAGTTGACCTTTGGTTGACTTTTGTTGACTGATAGATGAATTGGCTATGCACAGATGATCTTGAGCCTCAAACTCCTGATGAAATGGCTCAAACATGAAACCCTAGCTTCCATAAGCTCAACATAATCATAGAATGATCCCCATCTCAATGAAGACCTCACCTCCTTGACAAACCCTGATTGGCACAATACAGATGATTAGGGTTGACCAGAGGTCAAAACCCTAATCCCAAGGCATCTGATCAATTATAATGAATCTCTTGGTGATGAAAAGACCATGATGATGATGATGTACCATTTCAACCAAGATAATGATCAATCTCCTTGAAGAACCAAGAAACCCTAATTAGAAGCACCAACCCTCAGATGGTTAGTGATCAATTCATGAAACCCTCAGGCTTGCGTCTTAACCTCTTTATCTTCTGATCAAGACCCAGGAGGATGACTTGCTTATTGTTGCCACATGATATGCAAATATGCAATGACTAATGACCTAAAAATTAAATGCAATATGCTCAAGCTAGTCCAAGAGAGGAGGGCAAATTTTGAGGTGTTACACCTATTAGTTTGTTGTCACCCTTTTTCTTTTTCAACCTGTTGGTTTATTTTGACGTCTCAGCGTCTCTTCTTGTTTGTTTGACAACTATTAGGTACGAGTTCCAGACTCCCTATTAGTTTGTTGTCACCCTTTTTCTTTTTTAACCTGTGTGTTTCTTTTGACGTCTTAGCGTCTCCTTGGTGTTTGTGTGACAACTATTAGGCTCGAGTTCCAGACTCCCTATTAGTTTGTCAATCGGAGAACCTTTTTCTTTGGTGTTCGCTGGTTAGTGTTTATTTGTTCGAAGTCGGATGTAAGCCCATCTATTGGCATTCTGTTTCTTGTTTGCTTTTGTTTGGAGTCGGAAGTAAGTCCATCTATTGGCATTCTGTTTCCTGTTTGTTTTGAGGAGTTAGATATAAGTCCATCTATTGGCATTCTGTTTCCTTGTTGAGTTTTTCTTTTGACGTCTCAGCGTCTCTTCTGGGTGTTTTGTTTCGGCGTGCGTTAGCCGAACTACGACAGCTCTGATTCTCATTCCAGATGAGATATGTAGGCATAAGACACGATGTCTTAGGGAGCATGTCTCCCCTTTCCCCGAACTACGTCGACTCTGATGTTTGTTTCTGACAAACTACGTAGACCCAGGATGCGACATCCTGCCGAGTCCCCTTCCTCTATTTTCTTTCACCTGTTTATTCCAGTGTGTGCATTTCTTTGAGCAGTTTGTCAGCAACCTTTTCCTATTCTTTTGAGCGTGGATCCCGTCGAGTACGGCGGAGTGAGGGGTGCTAATACCTTCCCCTTGTGTAACTGACTCTCGTACCTTGCAATCTCTGGTCGTAAGACTGTTCCTTTCCCTTTCTTAGGTTAGTCCAGTGCTCCCTTTCCGTCATAGGATGAATAACGTCGGTGGCGGCTCTGTGTGTTTTTTCCGCCGGTTGTTTTTCGCGTTGCGATAATGAGCTAAATGATTGGCCAAGACACTTGCTTTGATAACTTTCAGGGTGTGATACTCAATGTCATATTCGGACAAGAGCATTTGACAACGAGCAATTATTTCGGTCAATGCAGGCTTTTCAAAGATATGCTTAATCGAGTCCATCTTGGATATCGACCAAGTTATGTGATTCATCATATATTGACAGAGACGCTTGGCAGCCCAAGTCAGAGTATAACAAGTTTTCTCTAGCATGGAATATCGGGATTCACATTCAGTGAATTTCTTGCTCAAATAATAGATGGAATAGTATTTTCTTCCAATTTCATCATGTTGACCCAAGACACAACCCATAGATTCTTCTAGCACTGTTAGATACATAATCAATGGTCTTCCCTCAACTGGTAGGGACAAGATAAGAGGTTCTAGTAAATACTCTTTGATACTGTCGAAGTATTTTTGACAATCATTCGTCCAAACACAACCCTGATCCTTTCAGAGGATCTTAAAAATGGGAGCACCAGTAGCAGTTGTAGCGGGGTATTCGTTACCTTTAGATTTATTGGCTAAATCAAAAGTAAACCATACAAGTCGAGTCGCCACCGCACTTTTATTTATCCAAAGGAAAGGTTAGAAAGCGAACAAAAACCGATAAGTTTTATCGAATCAAAAACTAATAAAAATGTCAAAGATCAGGGTAAGAGGGTTGGTTATGCAATGGGAAGGTGTTAAGCACCCAAAACATCCTAGGTACTCCTAGGGAGCCCTTTTCACACTTGTTGTAAGGTTGGTATTTTTGTGAAAATTTGTTTGTGCAAACATGAGTGGGGAGATGAGAAGAGAATATACAAGTTATTTACAATTTTGTTTGAATGGATAAACCCATTGCCTACGTACCATCTTAAAAAAAATTAGGATCAAAACCTCGTAGTTCGGGGTAAAAATCTCAAAACAAATTGGTGAATTGATTTGGTCCAAAAGCCTTAAGGTCTTTTGTTATCCAAGGGAGAAAACTAAACCTAAAACCACAAATCCACCATGTGAGGATAGCTTCAACATGCTAGTGAGGGGTTAACCCTATAATAAGCATGGAAGACTCATTGTCCATCACTAAGGATATAGGTGAGTGTTACATCTTCCTCAAGGATAACTCAAACCTAATAGCTAAAGGTTATGAAAAGTTTTTGATAAGAAAGTGGCCATTGAAACCACAAAAGTATTTGAATGGGTTATATTTACCAATGAAAAGTATTTACAAAAATATGGTCAAAGTTGACTTAAAGATTCAATTCAAAATAAGTGTTATGAAAAGAAAGTTTGAAAATCAAAAGCATAACGCTTAGGTTTCTAATGTTTGAAAACAAGTGTTAATGTTTGCACAAAAGTTTTGGCTTGGGTTAGAATGGAGGGAAGAAGAAGAATGGCTAAAGTCCTAATCATATAAGAGATGAAGGGAAACAAATAAGACCACAAATGGAGTTCCCTTCTTGAGATCATATTGATGATCCAAGTAGCTCTCATCCTTTGGAATAAGCAAGCAAGAAAGTGTATACTCAAGCAATCAATCAATCAATCAAGCTCTTAGAAGATCCCCAATGGCTCTTAGATCTCTCTCTTTAGAAGCTCATGACAATGGTTCTTCACTTAGGCTCAATGTTGGAATCCCTAGCACAAGAACACACACATCAAAAAGTTCTATAAAGCAAACAAAGAATGGACAAGAAAGGGTTTAGAAATTGGTCCTTTCAATTCCTCTTCAACATTAAGCATTCTAAAGGTAGGAGGCCTAGTTGCTCTTTGACTTTTATAGCACTCTAAAGGCCTAAGGCCTATTTGCTCTTTGACTCCATTTTTCATAGGGAATTTCCTAAAGTCTAAGTCCTTTTTGTCCATTTTGCAATTGGTTCACAACAATCAAAACAAAACACAAGCACAATAGTATATACACAATTATGTGCTCAAGTGAGCAAAAGGCAAATTGCATTAACATAAACATGTGCTCAAATGAGGAAAGGGGAAAAGCAAATAAATAATATGTGCAAGAATAGTAAATTGCATAAATGTAAAGTGCAAGAATTAAATGTTAATAGTTAATGGTTAGTATTAGTGTGCCATAAGGCAATTTAGCGCTATGTTAAGCAATCGTAATTGGACTTATGTAGAAGTCACAACTATCTGAGGTCGGACAATAATAATGTAGGCAACAACACAAGTTAGAGATTTTGATTAGTGAATCAAGCTCCTACAACTTGCCATGCCAAAAAGAAGAAGAGAAATGATCTTTGTCATACGGTGAACTGGACTTTTTGTGGTTTTAATCGCAATGTCGCGGTTAGCAAGAGTCGCCACCGACTTTTCTTTTATCCAATAAGGAAAGGTGGAAAAGAACAGGAAAGACCTTAATTTAGATTTTGGGTTCGGGAGGTACATTATACAAAGGGAAGGTGTTAGCACCCTTTGTATCCATGGTTATCCATGGGCTCTTAATTGCTCGATCACTTATATTATTTTTGTCTAAAAAAAGTGTTTGTGAGTTGTTTGGAAAATTGTTTTGAAAAGAGAATTTAACTTTGCAATGATTCTTGTATGAATGTATACAAAGTGGTTATCTCGTTTAGTTTTGAAAATTGTTTAGAAAAATATAACTCGGTAATGATTCTAGTATGAATGTATACCAAGTGGTGATTTTCTAAAGGTATTTTGAAAGGTGTGAGGTGCGAAAAAGTGTTTTAAGTTGTGAGCCAGCAATTAAGAGTTATACCGACCCAAGGTCTTTACGGGCATTTCCTATCCTTATGAGGGTAAAACTGTCCTTATTATTGAGAAATAAGTAGTTTTATCCTTTGGATGTAAAAGGGTCATCGTAGGGTCATCGATTGGTCATTGAAGGCAACAGTTATGAGGATACCTTAGCATTCGAAGGGACTATCATCATTTAATCGTAGGCAACATCGGAGGGTCATCGAGGGACAAAGTTGTATATTCGAAGGCAACATCCGAGGGACTATAATTTATTTTATGATGATTTAACCGAAGGGTCTTTGCTAAGGGTATCCCCACATTCGCGGGACATGACCGTAATATCGTAATCGTAAGGCAACAAAGAGAGGTCCAAGATCACTTATTCAAAGGCAAAGTTTTACAATTAATTAGGTGATTAGGAGGAATTCTCCCACATTAAAATTAATACATTAAAGTTAATACATTAAAATTAATACATTAAAATTAATACATTAAAATTAATACATTAAAATTAATACATCAAAATTAATTAGGTAATTTAGGGTGAAAACTCCACAAGGGTATCCCACAAATAAAGTGGAATACCTAGCCAATAACCTTTTCCTGGGATATGTGAACCTTTTCGAAGCTCAAAAAGAAACATGTCAGAATACCAAATCAGGGTGCAATCGAAGATTACACCGGAAAAATATCGCAACAGTAAATAGGATAGGATGAATAATGCATGGCTATGATAAAAACATAAAAAAAAACAGACTAGAAAAATCAGGTACTGTCTCGTTCGCCTCTGCCTCGCCTAGCGAAGACCAGGCGAACGGCCACGGATTTTGAATTTTGAGAAAAACAGCCCCATGTTAGGAACCTTGAACTTTATGGCATTTTATCACAGGAACAGCATGGTCAAACATTCAGGGTATTCAGGCATATTTAAATTCACATACGAAAGCAAATTATATATCAACATTTAATCATGATGCATTATATGTGTAGATATGGCCAATTGAAAGTATAAACAATAGAGATACGCAAACCTGTTTGCCAATTCAAGGTTGAAGGGATTGACCACTTGTGGTATCGGAATGAGTTAGGCGGCGGGAATTGGGCGGCGATGGCTTCGGGGCGGATGAGCTGCCTTCAGGGTTTCTTTATTCTGAATTCTCCGGGTTGGCAGGGTTCCTATGCCAAAGTTTCTATCCGTCCTTCTCTGTTCTCTCTCTTTCTTTTTCCTCAAGGTTTTGTTCCAAGGAAACCTCAGAGTGTTTTGCTTCTCTTCCTTCTTTCTCCAGTGAATCTCCCAGTGTAAACTCCAAGTCTAACTCCAAGTCCTTTTCCTCTACTGAAACTTCAGTATTTATAGACTAATTTTGTGGGTAATGGGCTTGGAATGAGGGAGACCCAAGTCCAAAATAATTTGTTATATTTTATTTATTTATTTATTTTAATTATTTAATTAATTAATTAATTAATTAAATTTTTTTTTCTTTCTTTTTTTTTTTTTTTCAGGAAAAATGATGGGTAAATTTTGGGGTATGACAGTTGCCCCTGTTCAATATTCTTGAACCGAGAGAGTTAGGATGGTGTGTATGCCATTCGTGGTCTGGAGGTGGAAGATTATTGAACACTAGAATGCCCCAAAAATTTGCACTTGAGGATCGACAGTTGGTCTTGATGGAGATGGGCTTAAAGATGCCATCCGGGAGGTTTGATGACGAAAGCTTCAGATCGAGCCGTACATTAGGCCAATTTGAAGACATGGGTGCCACACTGGGTCGTACATTAGACCGAATAATGAGTCATCCATTAGGCTGCCGACTTCGCTGGGGAGTCGGAGTGTGTCATATGCTGTTGGGGATAAAGGATCAGAATGGACCATACGCTAGATCGTATCTGAGTTGAAGAGAGAGCCGTCCGTTAGGCTGAATCTGATGATGAAAGTGGTAGTCGTACACTAGACTACACTTCAGAAATGTACCGTACACTAGGTAGCATCTGAGTAGTTGAGGATCCGAATGGGTCGTACGTTAGACCGCATTGGAGTTGCTGGAGCTCAGAATGGATCGTACATTAAATCGAATCTGAGTTGCAGAATGAGCCGTCCAGTAGGCTGAATCTGATGGTAAAAGGGAGTAGTCGTACACTAGACTACACTTCAGAAATGTACCGTACACTAGGTAGCATCTGAGTAAGGGAGTAGCCGTATACTAGACTACCATTCAGAAATGTACCTGTCCGAAGGTAGCATCTGAGAAAGGGAGTAGCCGTATACTGGACTACCATCCAGAAATGTACATGTCCGAAGGTAGCATCTGGGAAAGGGAGTAGCCGCATACTAGACTACCATTCAGAAATGTACCTGTCCGAAGGTAGCATCTGAGTAAGGGAGTAGCTGTATACTGGACTACCATCCAGAAATGTACCTGTCCGAAGGTAGCATCTGGGAAAGGGAGTAGCCGTATACTGGACTACCATCCAGAAATGTACCTGTCCGAAGGTAGCATTTGGGAAAGGGAGTAGCCGTATACTAGACTACCATCCAGAAATGTACCTGTCCGAAGGTAGCATCTGGGAAAGGGAGTAGCCGTATACTAGACTACCATCCAGAAATGTACTTGTCTGAAGGTAGCATCTGGGAAAGGGAGTAGCCGCATACTAGACTGCCATTCAGAAATGTACCTGTCCGAAGGTAGCATCTGAGAAAGGGAGTAGCCGTATACTAGACTACCATCCAGAAATGTACCTGTCCGAAGGTAGCATCTGGGAAAGGGAGTAGCCGCATACTAGACTACCATTCAGAAATGTACTTGTCCGAAGGTAGCATCTGAGTAAGGGAGTAGCTGTATACTGGACTACCATCCAGAAATGTACCTGTCCGAAGGTATCATCTGGGAAAGGGAGTAGCCGTATACTGGACTACCATCCAGAAATGTACCTGTCCGAAGGTAGCATCTGGGAAAGGGAGTAGCCGTATACTAGACTACCATCCAGAAATGTACCTGTCCGAAGGTAGCATCTGGGAAAGGGAGTAGCCGTATACTGGACTACCATCCAGAAATGTACCTGTCCGAAGGTAGCATCTGGGAAAGGGAGTAGCCGCATACTAGACTACCATTCAGAAATGTACTTGTCCGAAGGTAGCATCTGAGTAAGGGAGTAGCTGTATACTAGACTACCATCCAGAAATGTACCTGTCCGAAGGTAGCATCTGGGAAAGGGAGTAGCCGTATACTGGACTACCATCCAAAAATGTACCTGTCCGAAGGTAGCATCTGGGAAAGGGAGTAGCCGTATACTGGACTACCATCCAGAAATGTACCTGTCCGAAGGTAGCATCTGGGAAAGGGAGTAGCCGTATATTAGACTACCATTCAGAAATGTACCTGTCCGAAGGTAGCATCTGAGAAAGGGAGTAGCCGTATACTGGACTACCATCCAGAAATGTACCTGTCCGAAGGTAGCATCTGGGAAAGGGAGTAGCCGTATACTAGACTACCATCCAGAAATGTACCTGTCCGAAGGTAGCATCTGGGAAAGGGAGTAGCCGTATACTGGACTACCATCCAGAAATGTACCTGTCCGAAGGTAGCATCTGGTCAGATGAAGGTCTAACTTGGTCGTGCATTAGACTGTACTTGAGTTGAAGAAGGTCGGAATGGATCGTACGCTAGATCGTATCTGAGTTGTTGAGGGTCAGAATGGATCGTCTGTTAGATCGTATCTGAGTTGAAGAAGGTCAGAATGGATCGTACGCTAGATCGTATCTGAGTTGTTGAGGGTCAGAATGGATCGTCTGTTAGATCGTATCTGAGTTGAAGAAGGTCAGAATGGATCGTACGCTAGATCGTATCTGAGTTGTCGAAGGTCAGAATGGATCGTATGCTAGATCGTATCTGAGTTGAAGGAGTCATATGTTGAGCTGAATCAGAATGAACCGTATGTTAGGCTGTATCTGTATACGTTGTACTTGCAATAAATGTCTGGGATGGGCTTAAAGATGCCATCGCTAGGAGGATATCGAAGTGTTGTCAGAATGAATGTTCCCATGAATTGCATCTGGAATATGTATCTGAATCTTGTCTGTGATTGATAGAGGCGTCTGCCTGAATGAGCCTTTTACTTTGACTATATCAGGAGGATAATTAACCTGCAAAGAAAAGTTAGCTTTATGCCATGTCATGATGCATGAGATGTTTTATGCTTTCGAAAATAAATGCGAATGTTGTATGCATGCGTATGCTGTGAAATGATGCAATGAATGAGTTATGCGTATGAGAAGTTCTGCTTGGGGACTCTACTGGGGAAAATAAATCCCCATCTACTGATTGGAGATATTCGTGTTGAGGACCCTCTCTCGGCTGGGGGTTCTGATTTCTGTCTGATGGTAGAGATATTCAACAGAGCCTGGCTGGGGATGGATGAGATGATCAATCTGTCTGATGATGCCGACCTCTATTGGGGAATAGCTGGCTGTGCCGGGGAATACTGCCAACTTCTTCTGGGGAAAAAAACAGGCTTGCTGGGGGGAAGAGAATTGGTAGTGGATTCATTGGAAGCATGATTAGACCTTTTCCTTGATCCTGAAGTAGGGTAGTAATGGCTATTGCTATTCTATGCATGTATTTTGGTAAACATTGGTCATATTCAAATGCACATATTAATTCAAATTAAATCAATGGACATTTACGCAACCAAAACAGAAAAGTAAAAAACAAAAGCATCTTTTTTGAAAGAGGGTTATATTGATTTTTGAAAGAAGGCCTATAAACAGGCAAATTGTGTACAAGGAGACAGAAATCCTAGTAAGAGGAAATTGTCAAAAACAAAGAGAAAGCTATGCAGAAAAAGTCCTATTGATTTTAAGTCTACTACTGCCATTATGTCTTCAAGCATCTCATCCCCTGCTGTCGGATAGAAGTGATTGGCTTGGTCAGTCCCTTGAACTTGGATGAAAGTTGACTGAGAACGGGACATAGTCATACGCTTTAATCCCTAATTTTTGCCTGGACCGCCTTTTCAGGTTTTCAGTCCACCAGGATACCCTTTTTTGCCCAAGCCACCTTTTCAGGTTTTCGACTTGCCGGGTGTACATTTTTTTATATATATCCCTAATTTTTGCCCGAACCCTTTTGGTTCGCCGGGATGCCCTTACTTTTGCCTAGATACGTCGATCTAGCGGGTCTTTTTCATGCGTAGTATTTTTTAACTATGTCCGCGTTCACGGGATGCGGGAAATCTTCGCCATCCACTGTAGCAAGTATCATGGCTCCACCAGAGAATACCTTCCTAACTACAAATGGCCCTTTGTACGTGGGAGTCCATTTGTCTCTGGGATCAGTTTGCGGTAGCACGATACGCTTGATTACCAAGTCGCCAATTTGATACACTTGTCGCTTGACCCTTTCGTTGAATGCCTGGGTCATGCGTTTCTGATATATCTGCCTATGACAAACAGCCGCGAGTCTCTTCAATCAAATTTATCTGATCGAGTCGAGTCTGAATCTGTTCCTCTTCATCTAAGCCCGCCTCTTTCATGATTCTTAGCGAGGGAATCTGAACTTCCACTGGTAAGATGGCTTCCATTCCATAGACTAAAGAGAACGGAGCTGCCCCTGTCGAAGTGCGTACTGAAGTGCGATAGTCATGAAAAGCAAATGGTAACATCTCATGCCAGTCTTTGTACATTACTGTCATCTTTTGTATAAGCTTCTGGACATTGTTAGCAGCCTCCACGGTGCCGTTCATCCTTGGCCGGTACGGAGAAGAATTAGAGTGTTTTATTTTGAACCGCGTGCAGAGTGCAGTAACCATCTTGTTGTTCAAATTAGCACTATTATCAGTGATAACTCTTTCAGGAGACAACAAGTTTCTCGAATAGATATTTGATAGAACCCATCTTAGAAATCAATAAAGTGGTATGATTCAACATGTACTGTCTTAGTCGGCGAGCAGCCCAAGCCAAAGCGCAGCAAGCTTTCTCGAGCTATGAGTATCTTGTTTCACAGTCGGTACCTTTTGCTAAGGCGGTATATGGCATGCTCTTTTCGACCAGACTCGTCATGTTGCCCCAACACACCTCATTGGATTTTCTAACACGGTCAAATACATGATTAGAGGTCTTTCTTCAACTGGTGGTGTCAGAATTGGAGGTTCTTGGAGACACTTCTTGATTTTATCAAAAGTTTCCTGACATTCATCATCTCTTGACTGTCCTTAGTAATTTGAAGATAGGTTTGCAAGTAGCAGTCAAGTAGGATATAAACCGGGCAATGTAATTCAAGTGCCCCAAGAGGCTTCTGACTTCTTTCTTGTCTACTTTTAGTACTCAGATCGACAGTTTCAATTGACTCCTCATGCGGCTGTATAGTCCTTTCTTCTTTCAGTAACAGTCTGGCAAGTTCTTCAGGTACTTCACAATCTTCCTCACTTCCATCTTCGGCTTGGTAGATCGGATTTTCGAAGTCATAATGAACAGTAGCAGAACTATTATCAACAGGATCCAGAGTGGATGTGGATACGCAATTTGTTACGTGAGTGTGTGCAAGAAAGCATAGCTTATTTGAAAAATGACAGGAAAGATAAAGAGCGCAATATTTTAATGCAAAAAGTCCATTGATTTATTGAATATGAATATGCTTATGAGAATGACAAAACATTTAACCAAATTTGATACATTGAATAAACAACAAACAATTACTCCTGACTAAAGGAAGTTGGAATAGTGTCTTCAGCCTTCCAATTATCCAAGTTGCAATCGCTATTCACATCTTCTACAGCATTAACAGTCTTGTCATGATCGGGCATAGGAGCAGTGATGACATTAGGAATATCCAGAGGATCAAATTCAAATTCCCCAGCGTCGATCATATCCTGAATCTTGTTCTTCAGCGACCAGCAATCATTCGTATCATGCCCGGGGCTATCGGAGTGATAGGCACACCTGGCGTTGGGATTATAACGAGGAGAAGTAGTGTTGGGTTTTGCAGGAGGATCTCTGAGGGTAATTAAATTTACTTTTAGCATACCCTGCAGTGCTTGTGCTAAAGTCATATTGATCTTCGTAAACTGCCTTCTTCCCGGGTTAATGTGCCTCACAGATTTCTTGTCCTTTTTCTTCTTGAGCAAGAGAGTCTTTAGTTCCTCCTGCCCCTTGGATAAGTTCAAGATCATCTCCTGGAGTTGAGCATTCTGAGCCTGGAGATCTTTGACAGTTTGTTCGAGGTCCATTTTTCTGTTTGAAGGAAAACCGTGAGAATACTGATCCTTTTAGAGTACCTGTTATGCAATGTCATGTTATGCTATGCAATGTATGAAATGTTTTCAAGGACTTTTGGAATTTAATTTTGCATAAACTACCAAAAAAGAAAGCCACTTTTATTAATAATATTTGATTAATATTCATTATAATAAGAAGTAAAATACAATAAAAGCTCAGGTCTCCCAGGGACGGCTTCTTTTTGGGCGAAGATATGTATTGAGTCTTCGTTCCTCATTAAGCTGGCCGGTGAGCTCTAACACCTTCTTCCTTGTAGCACAGAACTGGGCTTCAAAAGTATCCCTTTCCTCTCTCAACTGGATCCAGGACTTCTTTAACTCTTCAACATCGGTAGGCATATCTGGATAAGGAACGATCTGAGGAGTACCTCCTTCAGCTTCTGGTTCAACAATCAGTGGTCCGACTGCCAGATATGGCATGACAAGTTCACGAGCTCTTGTGCGGACCCATCTGAGATAAGGTTCCATAGGAATAGAGTTTTTCTGTCCTAAAGTATTTCTTTTCACCATGCCCCAAGCTCGCACAAATCTTTGACGGAGACCTTGGGAATCGTTATCATAGTCAAACACCGTGCCTTGTATAATTATTTCATGTGGACCATCTCTTCGAGCACAACCAAACTGACGTAGGGCTAAAGCAGGATTATAAGTAATACCTCCTCTTATCCCCATGAGTGGTACATTAGGGAATTCTCCACAACGGTCAATGATGATATTGTTTTCTTTGAAATGAGGACACCAACGGATGTCTGAGTGGGAGAGCGACATTATCCTTTGAGACCATCTCAACCTTTTCTCATTCTTCAAGACTGACTGAGGAAGGTGCGAAATAAACCACCTGGATAATAAAGGTATGCAGCACATGAGAGTCCCTTGCCTCTTCATAGTACGAGTGTGAAGGGAATGCAGAATGTCGCCGAGCAAGGTAGGCACAGGGTTACGAGCGAGAAATATCTGAATAGCATTCATATCTATGAATTGATCTGGATTAGGGAATAACACCAAACCATAGATTAGTAATGCTAGAATCTCCTCGAAAGCATGGACATTCATGACTTTTAAGAATTCTCGGGCCTTATTCATCAGAAATTTGGCAAGTAAACCCTTAACTCCACTTCTTGTTACCCAATTAGCTTCAATATCTGACTTTGTCATGTGTAAAGCTGCGGCAACTTTTTCGGACCTCGGAATCTTTTCTAAACCACTGAGAGGTATTTGATCAAGAATAGGTATCCCAAGCAGCTGGGAAAATTCTTCTAATGTGGGCACCAACTGATAATCTGGGAATGTGAAGCAATGATGTTTAGGATCGAAGAACTGGAATAGGACTCTCATCATATCTTCTTTGAAACTAGTGGTAACCAAATCGAGGAGAGAACCATGCTTTTTGACGAACTGAGCCTGATCAGGAAGTTCTGACACTAAATCCTTGAGTTGAGGAGAGATGACTACAAAATTTATCCGGATAGTCTTCCTGGGAGCCATAGCCTTACAAAATAGAGCCAAGTTAAATCCCTAAGTCCTCGAAGTGATTAGTGCAATGTCATAATGTTATGATGTTATGATGTTATGATGTTATGATGTTATGATATTATGATATTAAACAAATAACAAGCATAAGCAAGTCATACAACAATCATTCCTAGGTTTTAAGGCTTGCATGAGTTCCATAGGTAAGTACCCTCCCCACTGAAGTTTGGTGGGTTCAACCTGTCTTAGAATAGTAACCGGGTTCTAGAAGGATCTCAAATCATTGACCTTTCCTTAAGTCCACTTCAGTGCAACACCAAGTGGTTGACCGACGCTTCCCTAAAGTCCAATCTCAAAGAGTGTAGTATCGAGTCTCAACCAACTCCAGTCGGAACCGAAGCCAGTTATCTCACTACTTTCTAATGGCCAGGATGAGTCAATTAGGGTTCTAAAGGTCTGGTTAATGCTTTTATGACACCACGCGAATGCCAAATATTTCCTCAACTAACATGAGGAACATCAGGACATCCAAAGTGCCACATTAACCGTAGCCATCATTTTGACCATTCCAGTATACGCCGGACAGTCGCGATGATCTCTTGCTACTTACCTAAGGTACACTAGATCCGGGTGTAGGATCTTTCACTCAAGCATAACATACCCAAGCAATCCCTTAAAAATAAATCAGACAAATTGAATAAGTGATCTTGTTTTTAAGGTAACCTCTCTTTTTAAATATTCCCCAGCAGAGTCGCCAGTTCTGTCATACGGTGAACTGGACTTTTTGTGGTTTTAATCGCAATGTCGCGGTTAGCAAGAGTCGCCACCGACTTTTCTTTTATCCAATAAGGAAAGGTGGAAAAGAACAGGAAAGACCTTAATTTAGATTTTGGGTTCGGGAGGTACATTATACAAAGGGAAGGTGTTAGCACCCTTTGTATCCATGGTTATCCATGGGCTCTTAATTGCTCGATCACTTATATTATTTTTGTCTAAAAAAAGTGTTTGTGAGTTGTTTGGAAAACTGTTTTGAAAAGAGAATTTAACTTTGCAATGATTCTTGTATGAATGTATACAAAGTGGTTATCTCGTTTAGTTTTGAAAATTGTTTAGAAAAATATAACTCGGTAATGATTCTAGTATGAATGTATACCAAGTGGTGATTTTCTAAAGGTATTTTGAAAGGTGTGAGGTGCGAAAAAGTGTTTTAAGTTGTGAGCCAGCAATTAAGAGTTATACCGACCCAAGGTCTTTACGGGCATTTCCTATCCTTATGAGGGTAAAACTGTCCTTATTATTGAGAAATAAGTAGTTTTATCCTTTGGATGTAAAAGGGTCATCGTAGGGTCATCGATTGGTCATTGAAGGCAACAGTTATGAGGATACCTTAGCATTCGAAGGGACTATCATCATTTAATCGTAGGCAACATCGGAGGGTCATCGAGGGACAAAGTTGTATATTCGAAGGTGTCGCATCGCGCGAAAAACCGGCGGGAAAAGAAAGAACAACAGAGCCGCCACCGTGCGTTATTTATCCCAAAAGAGGGAAAGGAAACGCTCAGAGTAAACCTGGGAAAGAACATGGTCTCGCGACCAAAGAGAATGGGTTCGGGAGTCGGTTATGCGAAGGGAAGGTATTAGCACCCCTACGCATCCGTAGTACTCTACGGGATCCACGCACACTAGAAAGGAAAATTGGTTGCTAAACACTGCTCAAATACTCACACACACTGGCCGAAAGAGACGAAGGAACTGACTGAAACTGACTCGGCAGGATGTCGCATCCTGGGCCTACTTAGTCTATCAGGCATAGACATCAGAGTCGAAGTAGTTCGGACTGGGGAAACGACACATGCTCGCTAGGATGTCGCATCCTATGCATACGTATCTTCTCGGACGAGAGAAGAATCAGAGCATTCGTAGCTCGGCTGACACACACACAAACAAACAAAGGCAAAGGCAAACATGGAGCCCGACTGCCAATCTCTGGACTTATGTCAGCATCCGAACCTAAAACACACGCAAGGAGGCAAACATGGAGCCTGAATGCCAATTACTGGGCTTATATCAGCATCCGAACCTAAACAACACAACAGATAGATAGGGAGTCCGGGACTCAACCTACAACTGTCAAACACAAACAAACAGACAGACAGCAAATGCTAAGGAGTCAGGGACTCGAGCCTAGCAAAGGTCAGACAACACACACAAAAAAAGAAAAGGCGCCCGGAGAGATCAGCTCAATCTCCTGCCTACATACTTCATCTGGTATGAAGATCAGGGCGATGTAGTTCCCCTACGCAGGGATAAAGGACTAGCCTAACCAGATAACAGAGGGAGACACAACTCTAGGGAGACTACGACTCGAGCCTAGATGTTGTCATGCAAAATCAACCCTAAGTTAAGGTTTCTAGCTAAATGGCACAAGGGCCAACCTATCCTAAGTATGGCTCACACAGGGAGCAAGCCACACACACACTTAACTTGCACAGGAAGCAAGTCTAAACTAATCCTAACTTGCACAGGAAGCAAGTCAAACTATCCTAACTTGCACAGGAAGCAAGTCAAACTATCCTAACTTGCACAGGAAGCAAGTCAAACTATCCTAACTTGCACAGGAAGCAAGTCAAACTATCCTAACTTGCACAGGAAGCAAGTCAAACTATCCTAACTTGCACAGGAAGCAAGTCAAACAATCCTACAAGCACAGATAGCACACGCTATACACAACCAAGTGGCTCAAACAAGGGTTAGGTTTTAGTCAAGGGGTCATATCAACCTCGACAAACAAACCTCTGGAACTGGGTGAATGTTGCTCTTAACCTTGCCATTGAGGGGCTAAGGTGAAGCAGATGAAAGGATGAAGTGAGGATGAGACCTCACAGCTCTTATCCCTGGCTTGGGAGAGCTCAAGACAAGAATGTGTGGGTTCAGAAAGTGGGAACCCTTCTACACATTAAAACTGACTCAACTGTACAGCTGTACAAGATCTTGGGTTTGTATCTGCAATGCATCAACACAGTGGTGTGAGCAAGGCAGATGACACACTGAATAGTGGGGGATAGATTGCATATCCCTACCTTCCACCAATTGCCTCTTCACTTAGGAGGACTTTGACTCTATGCAAGGACAAAGGTAAACAATCACAAACATTGCCTCTTAAGGAGGACTTCAGACAGTTGCCTGGCCAAGTAACAGGCCAGGTCTTCCAGACTACATGAAGACTAGAAGCATACCTCAATGCAAATTGCTTATACAAGCAAAGCAAAGCAAAAAGTTCACAAGGAACTAAGCAACTAAAGCACCTGAAACAGTCAAGCAGATGTTAGTATGCAACTTCAAACAAAACAAACAGAAACAGACACCAATAGTTAATTGGAGGCACATGGATGTGCAAGGCACAAGGCTTAGGGCATGTGAGCCAAGCCACCTACAAAACAAGGGGGTTAGACAACACTATTCAAGTAAGCTCAGTCAAAAGAATTGGTCTCAATGGCCATTTGATGGTCAACCTGAAATCACAAACCCAAAGGTGAGTAACAGGACCACTAGGGCTAGCCTAGGGTCAAAAGTGAATGAGAAAGTCAAGACAGCAAGGGGTAAGTATCCAAAATCATGCTCAAACAATTAAGAAACACAACCAATTGGGTTCACACTCATATCAATCACTATCATCATTTCATGATCAAATTAGGTCAAAACATGGCACACAGAAGCTCATAGAAGTCAACAGCAAGACTTAACTCAAAAGCAATCTTAAACATTTCCAAAAATCATCAAATAAATCATGATCAATCCTAACACATAGCATGGTAAGCATGTCAAATTTCATCTTATTTGGACAAGTGGAAGGCAGTAAATGAAAATCAGAAAGTCAAAGCCAATTTGAACATGCCCAAAGAAGTCAACCAAACATGCATCAACTTAGAAAAATCATAAGTCAAGAATGGTGTATGATAAATGAATGGGACTAAAGCCATGGCAAAGATGAGGATGTCTAGTTATCACATATCAAATTTCATGTCCATCTAATAAAGTATGAGAATTTCACAAATGAAATGGGAACATGTGTCACACAAAGTCAACAATTGACTGGGCAGGGGAGAAAATCTCAAACAAATGGAAAATAGCTCAAATAAATCCAAGAAAATTCACATGTAAACTAGACATACAAGAGTAGGCTCATGCAAAAAATCAAGTCATTTGGAGGTCAAGAAGCATGGTAATGAAATTAGGGAAAATGCATGATCATGTTGTGACACCAAATGTACACTTCAACTTCAAAAAATCATAACTCTCAATCCACACATGATAAATGCACAAACTTTATATGGAAATGAAGGTCAAAGTGTCTAGTTTCACCACAAAAAATTTCAAGCTCATTGGATACAAAATGACAATTTCACAAAAGATTTGGCACAATGTATCATTTATGCATACATGTTGGGAAAATAATTATCATTAAAAATCCAGCCAATGAAAAATTAATTAAAATTCACCATAAAATAGAGGACACATTCATGAACATGAGGAAAAAATTTCATAATTTTTGGGTGAAAATTGAAAGAGAAATGAATTGTGGAAGATGAGGAAATAATTGAAGCAATATGAACAAAATAGCATAGCAAAGTGGTCAACATAGTCAACAGCATGGCATAATGGTAATTCTGCAGTCACTTATTGAAGTGCTGCGTTTTGGCCTTGCAAAACGAAATGTTTTGATTGGCTCTCAGCCAATGAAACAGTGCACAGCCAAACAACCTAAATTTTCTGAGTTTCTAAAACCCTAGGGGTTTCTAACACAGCAAGGCTCATGTTTCAGCTTCAAGATCATCAACCAAGTTCATCATCATCATGTTATCATCATAACCAACAGCAAGCAAACAATGGCCACACAACATTAACCAATCCACAGAACAAACATGATCCAAGGGAGAATTCTGGAAATGTTTAGGGTTCTAGAACAACAGCATACAACCATCATCATCATGAACTCATTCAAAAATAAGCATCAAGCAAGCAGCATGGTAATCTCATCAGCATTCAGCACAAACAAACAGAACATGAACCAAGGTGGATTTCTGGACATGTTCATAGAGTTTCAAACAAACAGCATGGCATATTCAAGCAGTCAGCATTATGAACAAAACTAGACCAAGCATACAACAGCATAGCATAATTATGGACAAAGTAACTGGTTTAAACAAAAGCAGCATTCATCATCCACATGGATTCTCTAAGCATGTTCAGAAGGCTTCAAACAGCAGGGCATAATCAGTATGGCAGCTTATGTTCATCATTAACATCACAAAATTCGACCACCAAACAAAAGCAAAGCAAGTGGTAATGGTTCATGCAAATAACAGACAACAGCAGCCAACAGGAATCTTGGAAATGGCTAAGGTTTATGTGCTTGGCTGTAGCAGCAACAGGGTTCAATTAGCATGGCAGCTCATGTTGTCACCAACATCCAAACAAAATTCAATCAGCACACAATCAACATGGTATTGGTTTAGGTAATATCATCCAGCAACTAATAAACACAAGCATGGCAAATTTCTGGACAGTTCAAGGTTGCAGCTACAGGGTATCATCAATTTCATCATCATGAAAACAGTCATGAACAACCAAACATAACAGAAGCAACAATGATCCAGCATGGCCATGAAGTAACATCCTTATGCAACATCACTAACAACAGAACAAACATAACAAACAGCCATTCAAAAGGATTTTCATGGGCAGGGATAAGGTTTAACAGCAGCAAGCATTCATCATCACTATGCAACTTGGATTTTCAAAACACCCAGCATGACCAAACCAGCACATCAATAGAATCAATATGCAACATACAACATGAATGTGCTATCCATTTTCATTAAATCACCCTAGACAAGCCAAATCGAAGGAAAACAATCTTGTTCATGAAAATGAAATTCCAGATTTCTTCCAACATTGTTAACTAAATCAAATAATATAAGGCTTACAACAATCAGCAAGGCAAGGATTACAAAAAATATAGCATGGTTAAGAGAAAAAAGGGATTCGAGTTTTTTACTTGGTTGTGAAGAAAACCAAGATGCAGTGTTTGTTTTGATGTTGCAGCCTGAAACAGCCCTTCCTTATGCTTTGGAATGATGAGAACTTGAAGTAGGTAAGCTCAGCTATGTTTGGAAATCCTCAAAACTCGATTCACCATTGTTATGGCTTGAGGAAAACAGAAACAGAAAATACAATACAGCTGAGTTTTAATGAGGAGAAATACTTCCAAAGATGGTCCAGGTGATGATGCAGTGAAGGGAGGCTCGAGTCTTTGCAGGTTTTGACCAAAGAGAAACTATGCGCAACAAAGCAAGAATGAGAGAGTATGAGTTTTCTGCTGTTTTAAGGTTGTGGCTAGTTCATTTTGATGAGTGGATAGTGAAACATCACTGCAAAGCCTAGGTTCTGTGGTGTTTTGGACAGAAAATTGGGACAAGTGCCAAGGATGAGTCTTTTGAGAGTGATTTTGTTTGTGTTACGTTGGTTTGTGGCTGCCACCCTAGGGTTTTCACATGACAGGAGATGATGGAAAAATGTTGTCTCAGGCCAAGCCAGGTTTTGTTCCTTTTGTGAGTTTTGGACAGACCTTGGTAAAATGCAAAGGATGAGGTCGTTGAGAATGAGTGAGGGTGGTTGTGGTATCTCTGCTAGCAGGTTTTTTTAGTGACAGGACAGTGCAGTTTGGATGTTGAAAAAAAACGATGCAAGGCTTAAGTCTTTTGATGTTTTAGACAGAATTTTTGGAAATGCAAAGAATGAATGAGTGAAGTCTTGTGAGAGTGTGAGGTTGGTTGTGTAGGTTGGCAAGGCAATGATTGCTCATGACAAAAAAAAAAGGTGCTTCTTTCTTGTGACAAGCCAAGCCAAGGTCCTCTTTTTTGAGCTTTTGACAGTAGTGTTTTTGTTTTCTGCCCCATGCCAACTGAATGTAGTTTTCTTTTTAGGATGAGTGAGAGAGGTCCCCTGGTTTTTTGCTGCTATTACTGTCCCCACCAATATGCCCTGCTGTTACTGTCCTAAAAAGGACAGAAAAATACACCCTAAGATATGCTGTTGAGTCGTGCTTCAGTGGCAAGGTACTGTTTTTCTACTGTGGAGTTTGGAAGAAAATTTCTAAAATGCCAAAGCAAGGTTTGAGTGAAAGCATGGCCTATGGTCACTGTGTTTGGACAGAACAAAAAGAAATCAAAAGGCAAGGTAGGTTCCTTGAAATCAGCATGCCTCCTCCAATTGCCTTGGCCAAAGAAAAGGTTTTGTCCTACTGTCCTTGCTACTACTGTCATGACAGAAGAAAATGGCCTCAATTCTGCTGCATACTACATGGCATGGTATTGGTCATCTTTGATTTGCACAACAAGGTGTGGTCTTGGGCTGCTGCAGCAGGTTTTCTATTGTCCTATGTGTGTGTATGACAGAAAAATGCCAAGGGTTTTGATTCATTTTTGCCTGGACAGAAAAATTGGAAATCAAAATAGCCAAAATGAGGGCAGTTGTAGGATGAGGGAATTAAGCCAGGCTTTTTTGTTGCTGGTCTGCTATGTGATGTGATTTCAAAGAATGAAATGGTAAGTGAGACTTGGGAGCAAAATGAGAGGACAAGTGTTTGACTGTTAGTTTCAAAAATAGGTGAGAGGATTGTGAAGGCAAGGCAAGTTGTGACAGGTTTTTTTTTGAGGAAAATGCCAAAGGTCTGTGGTTTGTAGCTGCTTTCTTGTGACAGTACCAGCCAAGCCCTTGTCTTGTGTGGCAATATGACAGAAAATTGTGGGGAAAATTCTGCTATGAGAGTACAAGTTATGGTTGTGGAAGCATGGTACAAACATGTCCTTTTTCCAATTCTTAAGCAATTAAGCATGGTTCTTTGTTTTGCTGTTAATTTTAGGCTGTAAGTGAGGCTCTAATGACAGAAAAGTTGCTGCATAATGCTGTCCTTTTGAGGTACAAGGCAAGGCATGGACAAGTATGGTTAAATGGTACTTTTCTTACAATTCAAGCAACCAAGCAATATTCACATGTGCTGCATATTTTGACTTTGCAAACACCTTCTAAATGACATTTATGAGCTGTTCCAATTGGCCAAATGTTGAAAAAATGTTTGAGTCAAAAAGTCAACTCTTGGTCAAACTTACATTTAAATGAAAAAGGTCAAAATATGCCATTTTGATTGGTGAAGTTTTGGCTCATGAAATTTATATTTTTGGAAAGAGGGGATCAAATGTGACTTGTAGGAAAAAACCCCACCAAAATTGGCCAAACGGTTTGGGAGATATGGCCCTTTGAAGTTCAAGATTTTCTGAAATCGATTCGATCATAACTTGCCAACCACACATGGGAATTGAGAGTTCTAGGACTTTTTGGAAATGGGAGAACAAGATCTTCAACTTTCATGTTGGGCAAAAATTCATTTGAGGCTTGTATCATGATGTAAGTTTGAGGATCAAAACTTTCCATTTATGGCAAGTTTCAGTTACAGGCCCAGTTTCCATTTTGGGAAATTTATGATCTGGCTTCAAATTCTTCCATGATGGTGTTTGGCATGATATATGATGACTATTTGGACATGAATGAACTCTCACAAACCAATTCCAATCATCAAATCACTGATTAAATGGACAGTTGACCAACAGTTGACTTTTAGGGTTTCTGACTGATTATGCATTGACTGATGAATTCCAAACCCTAATTCCTTGAGGACTTGACTTCAAATGATGTCCCAAGTTGCATGAACTCTTGATTATTGACCATGGTGCCCAAATTCCACAAGAATGACCACCATCCACTGCTTTGACTGACAGTTGACCTTCTTTGACTCTTTGACTGTCTGTGTATGAACTACTGACCTCTGAGTCTTCAACCCTTGACCAAAATACTTCAAATGGACCCCCAAGTCATGTGAACTTGTTGGACAAACCCCAAGGCCTTGGTTCAATGAGAAATTCCTTTGCTTGTTTGGTTGACTGATCAGGAGATTAGTTTGACCTAATTCTTGATTGCTTGCTCTTGAGGCAACTGAGGGACAATGCAAATGCTATGCAATGGATCATGATATGCTATGACCTAATATGAAAATGTATGCATAATGATAGGTGCAAATTTGAGGTGCTACAGAAGGCAACATCCGAGGGACTATAATTTATTTTATGATGATTTAACCGAAGGGTCTTTGCTAAGGGTATCCCCACATTCGCGGGACATGACCGTAATATCGTAATCGTAAGGCAACAAAGAGAGGTCCAAGATCACTTATTCAAAGGCAAAGTTTTACAATTAATTAGGTGATTAGGAGGAATTCTCCCACATTAAAATTAATACATTAAAGTTAATACATTAAAATTAATACATTAAAATTAATACATTAAAATTAATACATTAAAATTAATACATCAAAATTAATTAGGTAATTTAGGGTGAAAACTCCACAAGGGTATCCCACAAATAAAGTGGAATACCTAGCCAATAACCTTTTCCTGGGATATGTGAACCTTTTCGAAGCTCAAAAAGAAACATGTCAGAATACCAAATCAGGGTGCAATCGAAGATTACACCGGAAAAATATCGCAACAGTAAATAGGATAGGATGAATAATGCATGGCTATGATAAAAACATAAAAAAAAACAGACTAGAAAAATCAGGTACTGTCTCGTTCGCCTCTGCCTCGCCTAGCGAAGACCAGGCGAACGGCCACGGATTTTGAATTTTGAGAAAAACATCCCCATGTTAGGAACCTTGAACTTTATGGCATTTTATCACAGGAACAGCATGGTCAAACATTCAGGGTATTCAGGCATATTTAAATTCACATACGAAAGCAAATTATATATCAACATTTAATCATGATGCATTATATGTGTAGATATGGCCAATTGAAAGTATAAACAATAGAGATACGCAAACCTGTTTGCCAATTCAAGGTTGAAGGGATTGACCACTTGTGGTATCGGAATGAGTTAGGCGGCGGGAATTGGGCGGCGATGGCTTCGGGGCGGATGAGCTGCCTTCAGGGTTTCTTTATTCTGAATTCTCCGGGTTGGCAGGGTTCCTATGCCAAAGTTTCTATCCGTCCTTCTCTGTTCTCTCTCTTTCTTTTTCCTCAAGGTTTTGTTCCAAGGAAACCTCAGAGTGTTTTGCTTCTCTTCCTTCTTTCTCCAGTGAATCTCCCAGTGTAAACTCCAAGTCTAACTCCAAGTCCTTTTCCTCTACTGAAACTTCAGTATTTATAGACTAATTTTGTGGGTAATGGGCTTGGAATGAGGGAGACCCAAGTCCAAAATAATTTGTTATATTTTATTTATTTATTTATTTTAATTATTTAATTAATTAATTAATTAATTAATTAAATTTTTTTTTCTTTTTTTTTTTTTTTTTTTCAGGAAAAATGATGGGTAAATTTTGGGGTATGACAATCTTGTATTGATTTAGGTTCTTTGCTTGATTAGGAAGCAACCTATCCTTAATGCAAAGCCATCCACTTGATCCATGATCAAGTTGAATTAGATTTGAATCAAGGAAGGTTAAACCTCCCATGTATCAAGGCTAACCACCAATCTTTAACTCATTGATCAAAAAAAGAAAAAGAAGAAGAAGAAGAAGAAGAAGAAGAATATTAAAGTGCATTAATGGAAATGAAATGAGATAATTAACAAGCATTGACCAAAGATAGAGGAGATCAAGGTCAAACAATAGTAAACAGAAGCAAAATGAATATTAGAAGTCAAGAAAAAAATAAAATATTTTTGGTATTTTTCCAAAAGTAAAATAATACTTGAATTAAAATAATAAAGAAAGGTCAAACTTCAAATTCACTTCAAATCAACTTTGAAAAGTCCAAGTGAATTATCCTAAGTTCAACAAGGTCAAACAAAGTTTGACAAAAAATTTCAGCATTTTTAGAAGTCAGAAACTATTTTTAATCAATTAAAAATGCATAAAAATAACCTAATTGAATTAAAATCTCAAATAAATCTCAAATCAATTAATAAATTGATGAGAATATTTTTCATAGATCCATCATCATTCAAAGAGGTTGAAAAAATATTTTTGTATTTTTTGAATATCAAAAACTATTTTAGATGAATTAAAAATAAGCAGAAAAGAGAAAATTCCTAAAAAATATCAAATGATAAAATAAAAAATATTAAAAATCATTTTTAAAAACTAGAAATTAAAAGAAGAAAAATGCAATTGGTCTCACATTTTTTGGACCAATAATGAAGGAGATATGAATTTTTGAAATGAAATGGAATTAAAGAAATAAAAAGAAAATGAAATCTGAAATTAAAAATTGCAAAAAAGGAGAAGCGTTGGATGAAGCTCATTAAATGAGCTGGCAGATCACACGGATCACACATGCGCGCCTACCAAACGCTTCAGTCAATGCAATCACACCTAGCCATTAATTAGGTCATAACATTGAAGGGCCTAGATCAAATCTGGAAATGGAAATGCACGGTCATGATTGAATCTGGAGACCAGACGGTGGTGTACACCACCGTCTTCTCCGGCCAACCTCTGGTGACGTCCAAAGGTGCAGAGAATAAAATGTTCACTAAAAGCCACGATCCAGGTACCAAATGAAAGCTGGGGTGATGTACATCACCCCTGTACCAACCAAATTCGCTCTAGGCTTCCATAGAAAGAGGAATCAGAGCTTGAATTTTATGGTGTTCAACTGAAACTTGTTGGATTTTGAAAATTCAAAGCTCAAAAAGATTGCCTCTATGTAGAGGACTTTAGACAACACAGCAACAACAAGAAACAAGCAATATACAAAGAGATTCGAAGAAAATAAAATCTGAAGTGAACCTCTGAATTGCAGAGCTTGAGAGCATGATCACTTGATGTTGAAGCTTGCAGTGTCTTGTATGGATCAAGGTGAGCAAGGCTTAGGAACTGTAGATCTAAAAATCAATCAAGGAAATTGAAGTTTAGATCTGAAAAATTTGAGAGAAAATGGTGAGTTCCTTTGAGTATGGTTGAGGAATGAATCGTACAGCATGTAAGGCGCCCTTAGGTTGCTGAAATGAGAAGCATTGGCCTTGTATTTATAGCAAAAGCATGGCTGAGTGCATGAACAAAGCATTGCATGGATGGAAAGGGCCTCCATGCATGGGCCTGTACAGGCGCATGGAGGGCCCAATTCCACTTGGATTTGCAAGCTTATGCCAAATGAAATTAGAATGGACGTGCAGATTCTGTATGCTTGGCTCATGCAATGCATTTTTAATGAGTTTCCAAAATTGTACCAATATGTTCATCTCTTCGAAAATGGCATTTTCCAAACTGAAGCATAACCTTATGGGTAATGGTTGGAAAGCTTTTTACATGAGGATCAATTGTTATGTTGACCAAAACTTCATTTGACATTTGGAAATTGGTGAAAAATGAACATGAAGTGTAGGGTGCAAAACATGTACATGTGACAATTTAAAAAATGGCCAAACTTTAAGCCCTTATGTTTCAATGATGCAATCTCCAAATGACAAAAACTTCAACATAAAAGTTGTACATCTTTTCAAGATAATCAATTTGGACTTATATCTTGCATCATTTGGATTTTGGATGAAGAATTTATGGGCACTTGAAGTTGGACTTTTTCACATTTCAATGCCTTTGGTCCAAAGGGACCTATAATGTTTTGCATTATCACATGTATTTCTTTTAGGATTTTGAAATTTTGCTCAACATAACAAATTAAGTATACACCTTAAACTTTCCAATTCATTTGATCCCACCTCAAAATCATGAAAAATGAAGGAGTTATGTCTTTGGTAAGTTAACCCAAAATTAGGGTTTCAGTCAAAATGACCTATAATGTTTTGAAATGGATGATGACCTTCCAAGTTTCAAATAAATTTTTGATGAACATGAAAGTTGTTCATATGGTTCTCAAGAACATTTTTTTCTCTTGGGGTCATCTCCATTTGACAAACACATTAAAAATTAGGTCTCAATGTACTTCAAAATAGTCAGATGAATTGACTGATCAACTTCTCAAGTCCAAACCTCATATCTTGATGAATTGATGATTGAGAAAACTCACATAAGTTCAAATATGCATGAAATAATGAATTAAATAACTTCCCTTGATTGCATTTGATCATGGGTTGAGGTTGCTTCATGAGAAAGGCATAGTTGATGAATAGATGAATTAGGGTTTCCTTGGGAAACAAGCCTCAAACCCATTGGTTTGCTTTGATCAAAATGATGAATTAAGATACTTGGGAGGCATATTTGATGGATGAGATCTTTGGGAACCATTGCCATGCTTGCTTTCATCTTCACTTGGCCATATCTATGCACATAGGATCTTCTAGAAGCTTTGGATCTTGTGACTGCTCAAGCTACAAACAAAAGATGTTAGTGACATATTTTTGTGCTTTTGGTTAGTAAATAAAATGAGAAAAGCAATAATATACAATTCAAGCATGCTTGGTGATCTCAAACCAACTCACAAAAGATCCTACCCAAAGGTAAGGATCCAAGATGCTTATGATCCTTGAGGCAAGATGCAAATGCAATGTTGTGATGCCATGAGGGATCTTAGGGTCAAAATTGGGGTCTTACAGCAGTCATATGAGATATAAACCTTGAAATGTAGTTCAAACATCCAAGGAATCCCCTCACATGCTTTTCTGTTTGAGGTGTTGGCATTTCCTGAATGGCTTTAACCTTGTCAGGATCAACTTCAATACCCTTTTGACTAACGATGAAGCCTAAGAGCTTTCCTGATTGGACCCCAAAGGTGCATTTATTTGGGTTCAAGCGGAGTTTGTGTTTTCTCAAATGCTGAAACAGTTTCGAAAGATACTCAACATGATCTTCCTTAGTCTTTGATTTTTGTATCATATCATCTACCTAGACTTCAATCTCTTTATGTATCATGTCATGAAAAAGAGTAGTCATAGCTCATTGATAGGTGGCACCAGCATTCTTTAAGCCGAAAGGAATTACTTTGTAGCAAAATGTGCCCAAGGTGTAATAAAAGTTGTTTTCTCCATATCTTCATACGCCATTTTGATTTGATTGTAACCGGAAAATCCATACATGAAAGAGAAGACCTTGAACTAGAGAGTGTTGTCGACCAACATGTCAATGGGTAGCAGAGGAAAGTCATCCTTATGACTGGCTTTATTTAGATCTTTGTAGTCAACGCACATGCGAACCTTCCCGTCCTTCTTGGGAACTGGCACAATATTGGCCAACCACTGCGGGTACTCTGATGTGACAAGGAAACATGCATCAATCTTGTTTTGCACTTCCTCTTTGATTTTGATCGCCATGTCTAGACGAGTTCTTCATAACTTTTGCTTGATTAGTGGGCACTCTGGCCTCAACGGTAAACGATGCTCCACAATATCAGTGTCCAACCATGGCATGTCTTGGTATGACCAAGAAAACACATTGGTATATTCTCGGAGAAGCTCTATAATCCTCTCTTTGACCTCTGGCGTGAGCAGTGCTCTAACTTTGACTTATTTTCTATCCTCTTCAGACCCCAAGTTGATTACTTCCACAAGCTCTTTGAATGGCTGAATGGTCTTTTCTTCATTTTCAAGCAGTCTAGAGATTTCATCTAGAATGTCTTCCTCTTCTTCTTCTTCCATTTTGTACACAGGGAATTCAAAGTTGCAAGAGGGCATAGGGTCATTACTGTTAATGGATATCTCATGAATTAATATGCACATGTGATTTTATGCTTGTTTTAGAAACAGATAAAAGTGTGAAGTTGTGTGCAACTATCTGGAAGTGTTTATTTGTTTATTTTAGATTACCATTTTCCAGAAAAAACAGCAAAATAATAAAAACAATAATATGGAAACAAAATAACATTTTCATTGATTTAATTCTTGAAACACAAGCCCAAAAATTGCCACTTTCGCCTTAGGCATAACGAAAGGATTTTTTTGAAAATAAAACAAACAACAAAATATTACTTTGAAATATGAAGAACAACAGGAACATCAATAGAGATCCAGTTTTGGCGAATCACTCTACGGGCTATGAAGTTGGTCGAAACATATTTAGGATTGTCTTCCACAATGGCATTGGCTTCAGCTACTTCGTCTTCTGACCCATGGGTATATTCAAGTTCTCAATGATGAGGAAGTAGAAAGGCACATATGCATCTTCTGTCTCAAGATCATATTCAGGATCGTCGCAGTAGGGTTCCCATGCTGAATCATCATCCTCAGTGATGGCATTAACTTCTGGAAAAGTGGGATTGATGAACCCTCCACTATGGAAAGTTTCTTTGATTTAACGAACATATCTACTTCCTTCTACAATCTTCTTGGAAGTAGGAGTAAAGCCTAAACCCTCTCGGTGTTTTTTTATTGGGAGATCCAAAATTGTTCCCCAACCATCGGTTATACTATCATTTACTAGTCGTTGTGCATCCTTATATGAAGAGATGGATGCTCCTCTCTTGACATCTTTGTCAATCAAACAAAGGGCTTAGAATTGAGTTCTAACAACTTCTTCAGGTTTAAGATAAGAGAAAGATGATAAGTAACTCACAACCAGTGCTTGCTCCCCAGAGACTGTCACTAGCTTCCCGTTCTTCACAAATTTAAGCTTCTGATGCAGAATTGAAGTGACTACCCCAACTTCATGGATCCAAGGATGACCCAATAAACAACTATACTCAACTTCTATGTCTATCACCTGGAATGTTATCTGGAAAGTATGAGGTCCGATGGTCATAGGAAGGTCGACTTCTCCAATGACTGTTTTTCTGGAACCATCAAAAGCTTTGACAATAATCCCATTACTCTTTATAGGAGCACCTTGAAAAGAAAGTCTGGAAAGTGTCAACTTCGGCATGACATTGAGAGACGAGCCTGTATCCACTAACACACTTGACAAAGAGTCATTCATATAGTTGATTGAGATATTTAGTGCCATGTTATGATTTCTTCCTTCTTCGGGGAACTCTTCATTACTGAAACTCAAGTTATTGCATGGCATGATGTTAGCGATGATACCATCAAACTGTCTGACCGTCACATCATGGTCTACATATGCTTGTTCTAAGACTTTCTGCAAAGCTTCACGGTGAGCCTCAGAGTTCATCAACAAAGATGACACAGATATCATGGAAGGTGTATGCAGTAATTATTCCACCACATTGTATTCACTTTTCCTGATGATCTTCAACACCTCATCGTCATCACTTTTCGGATTCATGTTGTCAGATTGGCAAACCGGTTCAAAAGGGATCTCAACATGAGCCTGTTTTTCTGCTGCGACATCCTCAGTCCTTTTTGCAAATATACGCCCACTCCTTGTGTCCCTGCTTACATCAGTGATGTTAACTATTGAGGGTAGATGAACCTCTTTTCCATTCTCAATCTTTGTAGCATTGTACTTGTAAGGCACAACTTTATCAGATTGGTAAGGAACTGGGCCCGGTAAGTTAATGACCAGTGGAGTCACAAAAGTCTTCCGACTGTCATAAGTAATTTGTATAGGCTCAGATTCGTTGAACTGAGGAACTATGACATTCACTTCGTTGTCACTATTGACCATATTGACCTGATTATAATCTTTGGCTTGGTAGGCTACAATGTAACCTTGATCCATTTGACCCTGAAGATCTGTTACAATTGTTAGGCATCCTTTGGAGTTCCTGGAAAAAACCTTGTAAGAGGCATAGTTATGTGGAGGCATAAAACCATTCTTGCTATATATGGCGTGTTTATTTACTAATTTCTCGCCCAACAATCGTACATCATAGATCCGAAAATTGTTCGAGCAACCATATACCATGTTAACTGAGGCTGAACCATGTTGTGGTAGAAGATTAACTTGAACATTGGGATTTATGTCCTTAAATGAAAGGATACCACTCTTGATGAGCCTCTGAACATCTAACTTTAGACTAAAACAATTTTCAATGCTATGTCCTGGTGCCCCTTAATGGTAAGCACAAAATTGATCTACCTTGTACCAATACGGAAGGTCCTTTGGCACGGGTGGTGAAGACCTTGTTTGGACATGATTTTTAGCTAGCAGTGCAGGAAACAATTCTGCATAGGACATTAGGATAGGATCAAACGGTGGCCTTTTTTTAGTACGATTTTGATTGTTGAATTGAGAGACAGATTTCACGCTGCTCCAAGAGAAGTAGTGTCTCTTGGAGCAGCATGATAAATGTTTTCTTCATTATAAGGAGTCGTATGCACCACAAGAGGAGGTACATACAACACAAGAGTCACTACTAGAGCTTCAGCGTTTTGAGGGCAGTATCCAGTTGGCATATAACCATGAGGAATGCCCCAAGGGAAACCGAGTGGCATGTGATATTGTTGATCATTGATGGGCGCCACTAGGATGGGCGTCGAGACGTTCTCAGAGATTGTTGTTCGTTGCACTAGATCTTGAGAATTGTTCGATGACTGATTTTGAGCAGCCACCAAAGTCTCCATCATAGCAGTAAGTCTTTCCAAACTGTCTTTCAAGGTGATTACTTCCTCCCTGAGCTCTTGATTTTCTTGTTCAAGCTGAATCATCCTTCTCCGGCGACTGGCTCGAGTATTGTACTGGTGATCCAGTTTGACTATTGGAGGGAGAAGACACGTGTAAGTTTCTTGAAATGTAGGAACTTGTGCTTGAATGATGCATGATATGCAGATGCAAAAGATGAGTTTTAATTTTTAATAAACTCAATAATTTATTGCAAATATTATAGAGACAAAATTTGGTATAAGCTGAACAAAAACCTCTTTTTATTAAACAATTGAGGGATTACAAAGGATGAAATACAATTTCAACGATCCTAAACAATACAAGAGGAAAAACAACTAAGTCTATGAGTCCTAAGGAATCCCATCTGTAGAAGGTCATGTTGCTGGCTGATGCTTCCTCTTCTGCCTCTTTAGCTAAGCATTCTCGATCATAAGCTTGCCGATGATTCCCTTCCAAGCATCTGAGGTGGGAGGTATGTTGGAGTACTCATGAAATGTCTGAACTTTAGAGAGAAGTAAACCTTATTTTTCCTCGTGTTTCTTCACAGCTTGTTATTCCAGAATTTCAATCAAATTCTTATCATTCAAGACATGGTACTTTCCTTCCCAAGTGTCTCTTTCCAATTTCAACCTATCCAAAGTTTCTTGAAACTCTTCCCTATTCTCAATAGGAATGGTGGATGGTGATGTTATAGCATAAGGGAATGATGGCTTCTCAGGAGCATAGGGAATCTTAAGTTCTTGGCTCTAGCACAAACCCATTAGGTGTAGGGCTCAAAATCAACACAATTCTTTCTTCCTAATCGACCTTTTTCCTTTCATGTGAATGTTACGCCAAGCATGTATGATTCTATCCTTAAAACTGGAACTCTCTTCTTTGTTGAGGTAAAAGAAACCTGACAATAGAAGGTTATCGGGTTTATCTACCATAGGATATCCTAACTAGCGTCTGGCAAGGATGGGGTTGTAGTTAATTCCCCCATGTACACCAAGGAGAGGTACATTAGGAAATTCACTACAAATGTCAATAATTACCCCAACATCATAGGAGGGGTCATACAAATGTATATTCCCTTGATCAATGGACATGAACCTCTGAGACCATCTGAGCTTCCGTGGATTCTTCCTGAAGAGCCTGGATCTGGGTAAGTGAGAAATAAACCACTTATATAGGAGAGGTGCACAACAAAGAATGGTTCCACCATCTTTCTTAATCATGTGATGGATATAATGGTAGGTATTTCCAAGTAATGTGGGTACTGGGTTACCAATTAAGAAGGTTCATACAACATTAACATCCACAAAGTTATCAATGTTTAGGAAGAGCACAATTCCATAAATGAGTAGACCAAAAATGGCTTCAAAGGCATCTCTACTATCTGCTTCTGCAAAGACAAAGGCTTTCTCCATTAGGAATCTAGAGGTTAGACCTAGAATCCCTCCTTTTTTAATGAAGTTGGCCTTCACAAAAGATGTTTCTAGGTGAAGTGCTTCTGCAATAGCTGCTGGTGTAGGGGTCTTCTCTGAACCACTGAATGGTAATTTGTCAGAGACTGGAAAACCAAACCAATAAGAGTATTCTTCTAGAGTAGGCATAAGCTGATAGTCTGGAAATGTGAAGCAATGGTAGAATGGATCATAAAACTGTACCAGGGTGTTGAGAAATCCATCTTCAACCTTGGTCTTCAAGATACCTATAAGTCTTCCATACCGAGCTTTGAAATCCTCTGGACTAACTATCATAGAACCAATCTTCTTCAACCCTGTTAAGTCATGAATTTTAAAAGTGTATTTCTTGGTATTCCTACTTCCAAGTTCTATTTTACCTATCGATATTTGCAAAATAAAACTATTGAGTTTCTTGGTTTTTATGCAAAGAGGTTTTTATGGGTGCATGAATGCATGTTTCACAAATACGAGTTTAGGGTTTTGATATTAAGCATGGAGCCAAGGGTCTTACCATCCCACAATGCATGAACTAATGGGTTTATTTTGTACCTGTAGAATAAGTTTTTAAAGTGGTCCCCAAAGTCATAGATCCATCTTTCGGATATTATCGGTTTAACGACTTGCTCACAGACCAATAATATTCTCAAGAGAAACTCGTCTGAGTGTAGCATCGCATAACAATTACCTCAAATCTTACACCTGGATAATCTCCACACTACATCCTACAAAGGCTTAGAGGGGTTGAAAGGGTTCTAAAGGTCCTCAGTTTCTTAGACTCCCAAGTCGAAGATAATAATGCCACTACGATTTACTCGCAACAACAAATATTACCATCAAAGGGGTCTCCACTGGGCGGGGTTATATCATATGTTAATCATGCTTAGGATTACTCCGGACATGTAACTTTGATTATACCACCATCCTATCTTATTTGTATTCTCTAATCCGGGTTAGGATTTACTCACCACTTATAGATCTCCATAATGAAACCCAAGAAAACATAGCAACAAATAATAATAATAATAATAATAATAATAATAATAATAATAATAAACACATATAAACAAGTTAGGTATCACCCACTTAATATTCTTTCCCCAGTGAAGTCGCCATTTCTGTCGCGGTGAAGAATCAGAGACCAAGTTATTGCTTAGACTTGACTCATGAATTAAAATATCACCACCGAACTTTAATTTATCCAAGGGAAGGGGAAAAGATTCAAAAATAACCCAATATGTATATGCAAAGCTAGAAGATTAAACTTAAGCTAAGAAAAGGGGGGAGATTCTAAGGCATGTGTGTGTGTTATGAAAAGGGAAGGTAGTAGCATCCTAATCATCTGTAGTACCCTACAGAAACCTTTTAAATATATGTGTTTGGTTTAAAATAGTTTTCTATTTGATTAGGGAGATGAGAAAAAGAACATCTTTTTATTGTTTGATGATTTGGAAAGATATTGAGTCTTATGCCTACGTACCTGTGAAGGATCAAAACCCCGTAGTTCGGGTTCAAAAGTAAGAAGGGATTTGTTGGGGTTGATTTTATGAGAAAGATACAAATTGTCATCCTAAGGAGAAAACTCACTTTTAAACCACCACAAACATGTGGAAGATAGATTTTTGCATCAAAATGAAAGAAGGGATCTCACTTGGATAAAGAATTAACAAGTATGCCACATACCTCTTCCAAATGGAAAAGAATCAATATCAATCTCAACAATGTTATGGGGTAGGAGATTTAAATCTCAACTAGGGATGACTCATGTCTAATCCTTTTATGAAAAGGTTTTAAACATGGAAAGGCCAAAGTGGCAAAATGGTTTGAATTAAGTTTGTGTATTTTAGATCTTATGAAAAGATCTTTGAATATGCTTAAGTGTTTTGAAGCATTTGATTAAGAAAGAAAAGGGAAAACAATGATCTAAGTCAAAGTTTATTATGAAAGTGGTTATAAGAAGGAGAGAGAGATAGAATCCTAAGGTTTACATTGAGGGGAACCTAAGATTGTATCTAAAAGTTTTGGATTAAGAGGAAGCAAAGTTGTATAGGATTCAGATGAACACACACATGCAAAATGACAAGAATGTCATGATTCCTTTCCCTTGGATATAAACAATAACAATGTTGGACATGCATTAACATTAAGGCACAAAATATGGCATGGCTAAATACAATGGCAATCACAAGGTGAGTGAGGTATGGATGAAAATATTGATCGTGGTTTTAGGAATTGAGATAAACATAAACAAGACATGACGAAGTTTCACATAACATCACAAGACACAACACATTGATGGTGAAGACAAAATCATATTTTACATGGTAAATGCATTCATTGATACATGGTAAACACTACATGAATCAATTTAGGTCAAACATGCATCACATTATAAGTCTTCACAAAATAAACATTAAACTTGAATCAAAGTTTATGATAATACCAAGCTTAAATGGAAACCCTAATCATGCATCAAGATGCTTCAAAAGATTCATCTAAACAAAACCCTAAGTTTCATCTAAATAATCAATCACTAATATTTTAAAACAAGACCATTTAATTATGGTATAATGCCCAAAATATGATCATGTTTAAGCAAACAAAATGCTACCAACATCAAACAAGACCTAAACAAATATACATTGGTCACACAAACATCTATTGAAAAATAAAAAATAACAAAGTCTAAGGGAAAGGGGGATTCGAACCCCAAATCTTTTGGTTGTAAGTGACTTAGGGCATACGCTCCTACCACTAGGGTGGCTATACATCCATTCATTATAACACAAGGAATTGTATATATCATAAAAAAGCGTTTGGTTTGACTTTTCCATGCCATGTCAGCATCTTCTTCAACCTCTAGCTTCTTATTTTCGTTTTTTTTTCTTTCATTATTTTTCAAATCTTCCATCAATCATATCTCTCTCATTTCTCAACCATTTTTCATGAAATAAAGATCAAAATTGCTTAGAAAAATGTAAGGAACACAATGGTACGATAGGTTTTAGTTAATACTCAAAGATGAAGATGCATGAAGGCCAAAACAAGAACTGAAAATTTAGGTTACATGCAACTTAAATTCACATAAACAACAAGATAAATGGCATATGAGTTAATGATCAACCTTAACACAATAAATGCTACATATTTGCTTCAGAAATCACATGGAAATGATGCATGTATAGTGAGTTTATAAGTGCAAGAACATACCTATTGAAGCAAGGTCCAATGCCTATTCAATACCACTTCCAGCTACTGTTTGATGCTTCTCCTAATGCTTATGAACTCCCAGATGTGATTGGAACTCTTGGTTGGCAGAATGCACGAGCAAGATGAGAGAAATTAAGGTTAAGGTCAAAAGCTTGCAAAAATGAAGTTTTGCTTAGTGAGCTTGGTGTGTGGATAGTTGAGGCTTTGTCCTCTATTTATAGTAATCCTTGAGAGTTCAAGAAGCTTCAGATATCTTAAAATAATCGTGGCTTGTACTGGTTTGCTTGCTTGGTTGGTTCTTGCACAAAACACCAAGTGGGAAGCATGGCAAAAGCATGATGTGTATGGAGTGTTTAGTTGAGCTTTATCTGAAGAGTATGAGTTGACTTGAGGTTTAGAGTTGGTATGTCTCAGAACCAAAGCCATTTGGGAGCTCAATGGTACTTAATGTTGGGTTAAAGTCACTTTACATAAATGGAAGTGTAACCTTTATGCCAAAAATGGAATGATTCATTGTGTAATGGCTTGGTTTCTTGGATAATGGATCAAAAGTGTGTGTGATCTTCTAATTAGAGTGATATTTAAAAGCAAGATAGTCTTCAAAATAAGATTATGTAGATTTGGCTCAAGGTTGCATGATGAACTTGCCATGAAAATTACCTAAAATTCAAATTTTGGAGAGCCAACTTCATCTCTTCAAAACTCCGAGCTCAAATATGATAATTTCATGCTCTTGGATGTTTAGAAAGCTAAGACCATCCTCTACAACTTTCATGTTGGGAGTTTTCTTTGAATCAATGTGGATCATGGTGAAAAATGATGATCAAGTAAGTCACTTTTTGAAGGCATATTTGGTTGAAATTTTTTCTAAGTGTTTCAATTTTATGGTACCAACTTCATGGCTTCATGACTTGAAATCCTTGAATTTTTTGGGAATCAATCATCATGGACAAAGTTGAAGTATGAAGCAAGAACTTTAATCTGATCATTAGAGAAAAGAAAATGGTGGCTTGGATCACAAGTTATGGCCTTGGAAAGTTGGGTACTTGAACATGTATTTTTTTTATAACTTAGAAAAATTTAGAAAACCAAATCTTGCCCTTTTTGCAAGTAACCTCCAATTTCTTGTTTTCTCTTAATCAAATGCATCCATCAACCATATTTTCATGATACTTGAGTTGAGAAGTCCATGATTGACCAAAAATGTCAAAAGTCAAACTTTGACTTTGCCTCAATTAACTTTGTATCAGATGAATCAAATTCTTGCAATCTTTAATGAATGAGATATCTTGGGAACATTGGATGATGTGAATGGATCAATTATGATGTATTTGAAGTCTTTGAACCATACTTCAAGCTTTAGGATCATGCCTTGGCTAAAAAGTCAACTAGTTGACTTTGGGTCAAAACCCTAGTTGAGGGTATCAGATGAACTCTGGCCTTGATGAATTTGAGATGGAATGATCTTGAACTTGATTCTTGTTGATGTAAGTCACTTGATCACTTGGGAAGGATGAGGAGTTTGAAATGTTGAAACTCATGACAAGTCTTGTTTGATCAATCTTTGAAAGCTCTTGGTGTAAAACCCTAACTTAAGACAAACAAAGTAGAAAATCCTTTTGTATTTTTAATAGGTTAGTAATGCAAAGATGCTAGATATCATGTAAATGATACAAATGACGGTGGCATCTTAGGGTTGAAAATTAGGGTATGACAGATGCTCATATTTACGTTTCTTCAATCTGGAGATATGAATATTGGAATTTTCATCTCGACATGATTGGAGAAACTTAAATACAAACATGCATAATTTTTGGCTCTAAGAGGCCACCAAATGCTTATGATATGATATGCATGCAGGACTCGGGAATTCTGTGAGGAACAATGTCACAAGGGAGTAATATTAGTTGAGAAAACACACAAGGATAAAGGAAAACCATTGTGGGGACAGATAAAAGGAAATTCCATTGAGGAAAAGATTACAACTTCAGCTGAGGAAAAAGATTTACAAATTCCAATGGATCCGAGCTTCCTGAGGAATAAATCATTCCAAAGGATCGTGACTTCAACTGAGGTAGGGGTGATGGCTCCAAGGTGATGAGATTATCAACCCTACTGGGGAATGAGACTACTGATTACCAATCACGTGGCAGCTTAAACAATAGGGTAGCTCAAGGAGGGAGGTATATTACCTACTACCAAACATGTGGTAGCCTAAGTAAAGGTAATCATCTTGTTAGCAACAGTTCAAGTTACTTAAGGACAAGCAACAATTTAAGTTTAGGGTTGTGATGACAGTCCATCATTTAGTATATTTAGTCGAAGAATCATAGCAAAATAAGTGAAAGTCGAGCAAATTTGAGGAATAATGACCAAAGAATGAAGCAAAAATAGCAAAGTATGCAAATTGTGGACACAATGAAAATTTTAGTGAAAAAGGAGCAAAAAAGAGTGAAGTTTCTGAAATAATCACATCCACAATCGCGGATGCGTTAGGGCATTAAAAGTTGCATCGCGTGATGCATGGTATCGTGCGTGCAATGGTCACTTTTCTGGGCCATTTTTTTTACGTGTGCTGGTCCATTCTGACGCCTTTAAAAGAGGTTTTTCAACACTTTCACAAGGGTTACAATTTTGGGAGATTGAAGCACAAATTAGAGAGCACAAATGGTGATTTTTGGAGCATTTGAAGCCATTGGAGGTCATCTCTTCGAGAGACTTCGTATGTTATCATTGTTTATCAATTATGGTATTTTTAATTACACTATGAGTAATTAAATTATTTTATATTAGGTTGTGTTATGATGAACCTGTTTCTCAATTGTTGGATTTTATGTTGATTTGACCACTGTATGAATATATTGATCTATAATTTTATTCGATTTCTTCTTGTGCATAATGATTTCTATGTGAGATAATCTTTTAATTTGATTTTGGGCACATAGGGAATATTGATCATTAGTCTATGTGTTAGACCTAGGTCAATTGTTGTACTTATGCTGGTTGAATGGGGATAGGAGACCCCGAGTATTGGCATAGAGGATTAAAGTTCTATACATCGTCTAACCCTTCTTACTTTGGAGGACTATGAATATAAAGCTCTTGGTAATGGTTATTGAGTTATTTCGTGAGGGATCAGCTATAACTATTTTGTTAACTCATCGTGAGGTTATAGTTATTCGATAATTCATACAGGGTATCAAACATAAACAAGAGAGGAAGAAGGGATTCTACAACACAACCTGGCCACTTTCTTGACATTGTTTACGTGTGTCTTGTTCTTTGAGGTCTGCTTGGGCATGCTTCACCTCTTTCTTCTTCCTCTCGAACTTCTCTTTCGACTTCATTAGCAGGTTCATCATAAAAGATTCTCACTGAATCTTTCTTGACATTCTCAGTCCAATCCCACTCTTTAAGCTCATCTATGATCACGTCCCTGTTGATCACCACTTGCCTTTTCACTGGGTCGAATAACTTGTATCCTCTGGTCGAATGATATCCTATTAGGATCATCTGACTCGACTTGTCATCAAGTTTTCTTCTCAACTGATCTGGCACATGTTTATGTTCTATAAATCCAAACACCTTCAAATGACTCAAGCTAGGCTTGACACCAGACCAACATTTTTCTGGCGTGATTCCTTCTAGCTTCTTTGTCGGACATTTGTTTAGGATATATGTCGGAATCGACACAACTTCTCCCCATAATTCTTTGGGTAGATGCTTACCTTTCAACATACTTCTAACCATATTCATGATGGTTCCATTCTTCCTTTCTGCGACTCCATTCTGCTGTGGAGTGTAGGGTGGCACCACCTCATGCATAATCCCTTATTTCACACATAATGCATCGAAATCTTTCGACATATACTCTCCACCACCATCAGTCCTCAAAATCTTGATCTTTCGACCATAGATTTAAACTTGGAAAATACCTCGATCACTTCACTTTTTTCTTGATCAGGTAAGACCACGGTTTTCGATTGAACTCATCTATGAATGTAACAAAGTATTTGTTACCTCCAATCGAATCCACCTGGAGAGGACCACATACATCAGAGTATATGAATTTAAGAATTGCCTTCGACCTTCTTCCTACATCCTTACTGAAGTTGTTCTTATGATGCTTCGCTTGCATGCATTCTTCACACACTTCGTTTGGAATGTCGATTTTTGGTAATCCTGAAACCATATTTCTTCTCTTCAAATCTCAGATGTCTTTGAAATTGAGATATCCAAGTCTATAATGTCATATACATTTATCTCTGCTGGCAACTGTTGCAAGGCACTTATGCTCCATCACATTAAGCTCAATCTTGAAGGTTCTATTATGATACATTGAAGCCTTCAAGATCAACCTTCCATTTGAGTCGAGAACTCTCATCATCTTGTCTTCGATCGACACTCTATAGTTCTTTTCGACTAACTGCCCTATGTTGAGCAAATTGCTCTTCATGCCTGGTATGTACAACACATTTGAAATTACTGACATCTTGTCATCTTTCCTCATAATCAGAACATCACCAACATTTTCAGTTGCTAGAGTGTTATCATTTGCAAATTTCACCATGTTCTTCATTGAGGGCTTTATGTTGACAAACCAATATTTTGTTCCAGACATGTGTGATGAGCATCCTGAGTCCAAGTACCATTGGTCCTTGAATCTCTCTTCTCCTCTTGTTGTAACCATCAGCAACATCTCTTCTTCTTCGTGTTTCGCCAGCTTTGTATAAGTTTCTTGGTTCTTCTGCTTTTCTGGACAATCACTAGAATAATGACCATACCTCTGACAATTGTAACACTGAATGTGACTCTTATCTGGCTTTTGACCACCACCTCTTCCTCTACCTACAGCACCACCTCTTTGGTTGCCCTGGTTCCAGGGTTTTCTCTGATTCGACTAGTTTCCTTCTTGCTGATTTCGACCAGTCGAATTGTTGTAACCTCCTCTTCCTTTGTTGCCATTCCAGCTTCCTTTGCCTTTTCTTTCTTTTGTTGATTGAGCCTGCAAAGCTATATCACTCTTTGACTTTCCTGCAGCTCTTTCATCCATTCTTTTTTCATGATATTCAAGCGTCCGTTGAAGCTCTTCCTTTGTCAATTTTGACAAATCTTTCGACTCTTCTATGGCTACTACCACGTGGTCGAACTTTGGAGCCAATGACCTCAAGATCTTTCCAACAACATATCTTGATGTCAACACTTCTCCACATACCTTGATTTGATTCACCAGTTTCGTAACCTTAATGAAGAAATCAGTTATGATTTCATTGTCTTCCATCTAAAGCAATTCATACGTTCTTTTATGAGTTTGTAACCTCACCTCTTTCACCTTCTCCACGCCTTCAAACGATTTCTCTAGAATTTCCCATGCTTCTTTTGCTGACTCTGCATCACTAACCTTTTCAAAGTTATCTGCATCAACACATTGATGGATTATAAAGAGAGATTTATAATCTTTCTTCTTCAATTATTTATGTGCATCCTTTTCTTGATCTGTCACGGCTTCTACAAGCGTTGTTACTCCTTCCTTCACAAGATCCCAAAGATCTTGATAACAGAACACAACCTTTATCTGCTTGCACCAATTCTCATAATTGTTGTTCTTGAGAATCAGAAGATTTGCTAGAAAATGCCTGTTTGGATGATTCGTTGTCATGGTTATTTTCTTCCCACAAATCGTTTAAATCAGAGCTCTTGATACCAGATGATGGAAATCCCCCAAAACCTATGGAGAATTTCAATCAATCTTGATGAACAAGATTGTTATCACCCACATAATAGCAATGAAAAGAGAAGAACAATGGAGAAAGAAATAAATAACGATGAAGGAAAAGAGTAATATAATTATGCAGAGTTTCTCCCTGCCCACAAACTGTGAAACCTTCTTATTCACTTTGCAACTGCAAAATACTGTGAATTACAAGTGTTATGAATATTCTATTCACTTCATTACAAAAATAAGGATTACTCCCTCTATTTATAGATTTAGGTTAACTTGGACCTCAAGTCAAAACCCAAAACTATAAAAGCCCAAAATAGCTAACACTACTAAAATAGGCCTAAGTCAAAATTTTGTGTGAAGTAACATGCTTCGACACTTCGACACACTAACACAACTCAACACACTAGGTGGTTCGACACTTCCTTGCTCTGTCGAGCAACCTACTTCGACACAAGAAATTACACTTCAACAAAAATATCCTCAAAAGAGAATCTAATAAATATGTTCACCAAATCATTATCAGATTCAAAGTTCAAGCATTATTTGGATTTGATCAAATTCGTTGAACAATGATTCAAACTTTCAAGTGAATAAGGTGGTTGGTGGTTAAATTAACATCACCATCAATTTAAAGTCTAAGTAGAGAACTATTGTATTTTTTCTTCAAACCTTAAATAAGAAAATAGAAAAATATATATTTTAGAATGGGCATATTTCTAGGTTTGTTAGCGGATATGTTCGCTAATGAGTCATACCTTGTTCCTGTTAAGGTTTTAGAAATTATAACATATTTTTCTCTCATTTGTTGTAAGACAATTTGTAAAATATGTATAAGGTAAAAATCCTATGAAAAGTAAACGATAGAAACCCAAGAATTATATCTTTAGGGTTCGGTAATCTTTTGGAGTTATAAAAGAGATTTAGAAAATATTTTAGATATTTTGGATTTATGTGATTCTTATATTGAGAGTCAGGAAGATTGAGAAATATTTGAATAAAAAATAGAGTTTAATTTGAAAGCTCAAACAGTTATTTTCTTATAACTCATATTATAATAACAATTTTTAAAGTCTAGTGAATCGAAAAACTACCCCCGTTCATTGTAGAATGATTTGATCGTATTGAATAAATATATTTTTTATGTTCTCATCTATTATTATTTTTAATGTATGAAATTATTTGTTTATTTTTGTTTTTTTTCACACATCAAAGCCTTGATATGTGAAAGTCTTTTATATAATTTTCTCAACAAGGAGGTTTGATTCGATGGTTACATAACAAAAGTGCTTAAGAATAAAATCTTAGGATGGTAAATTCGCTCATTGCATACAATCTCCCTCTCAAGTAGATTATAGTTTAAACCTAATAATTTATTGTTTTTCTCTATATTTTATTTATATTGAAAACATTAAATATTACTTAAATACTTTTTATAGCATTCCATATTTATTAATTCATTCATTTTTTCAAACAGTATAATTTTAATTAGTTATCTGCTTAAGTTAATTTTCTATAAGCCAAAATCATGTCATTTTTTTATTAATTAGAGCCCTTGAAGGTTGTTGAGATATCATAAATAATATAATAAATTAACATTATGGTAAAATCTGATAGAATGACCTTGTAAAAAAACAACACACAGTGTCAATTTAGTCCTTAAACTCTTACAATATTCGTATAAATTAAACTAAATTAAATTACAATACATTGTGTAGCTTTTAAAGTAAAAATAAATAAATAATTTACCCCTTTCTTCTCTTTATTATTCTTCTAACCTAAGAAAGAAAGAAAAGTACCAAGGAAGCACCCTGCGAAACAGATGGAAGGGAAAACAAGTTACGTGAGATGATGGCTTTTACTATATTCATTTAGTACTTAATTAATGTTTTTTGACATAATTTAGTACTTAATTATTATTAACATTCTTAATCCGAATCTGTGACTGACACTTGGGATTTGGGAGGTGTTGTGTTCTACGGTTTAAGTGTGTACGCTGAAGAAAAACTAGCTTCTTATGGAACCTTGAAATAAAATGTTAAGAATTAACCAAAAACAAAATATTACCATAAACAGATATTAATTTTTAAATATAATAAATATAAATATTTTTTAAATATATATTTAATTAAAATATCTCAAACAAATAATTAGTGGTATTTACGAACTAACCTAAAAAGTGATATTATAAAATAATATTATTGAATGCATAAAGATTTTAACTTGTCAACCCAGGTTTATACTTGATCCTCTATAATTTCATAATTGTCTTTGACAAAATTTTAAAATATATTTCTGTGCAAAAATTTTGGTTGACAAATCAAAAAATTTCATACAAACTAAATTTCTTGTAGTGTATATATATTTTTTGGTATACCGAAATTTCTGTAATTTACGTGAATTTACAAAATTATCGAAAATGTTAAAATTGCCATGTTATACCGGAAATTTCAACCAAAGTGAAATTTTCGATAGTTTAATTTGTTTAAGATTTTAAACCCTCTGGATTTTATCGACAGTTTTGGACGGTTATGATTGCAACAACAGTTTTGTGTGATCCAGAATAAATGCAAAGTTGTATAAATAGAGGACACTTATTGTTCGATAAAAACATCTCAAAATGTTTCTTCCTTAATTTTTGATTAAGGCATAAGTGTACTTCAACGGAGCTTCACCTCCCGTAGAGTTTCGACTTCCGGATGACACCGCATCTCTTGTCCCCTAAACATCCAAGTTGAATGAATTATTGTTTGATATTGATAATATGAAGTTGAGAAAGATCGAGTTTCATGAAGATTGGATTGATATTAATGGAAGGGTGAAATACAATCTTATGGAGTTGAAGACCGATGAAGATGTGATGGTTATGTGGAGATCATTTCGCCATAAGTTAATAAAGGAACTGATCGAGTTAGATGCAAAGATTTCAAGGTCTGTCGACGACATAATTAAGATGATCAAACGTCTAGAATCATCTAGTAATGTCTAGGTTTTCGTATTTATTATCGTTTTCTTAAGTTATGTTTAAATTATGCAATCCTTTGTCAAATGTTAATTTATGTTCATGTTGCATCAATGGAAAATCAAAAATATTATCTAATAAAAAGTCATGATGAATATGTTTGAGTAATGTTACATGTAATATACAAATAATACATAAAGATAACAATAATGTCTAAATAGCTCCCCCCCCCCCCCCCCCACCCCCCCACACACACACACACACACAAAAAATCCCGCCATCTGGGTCTACCATACCCATAAGGTTATCCATAATAATTGCAATCATCTAGAGGCGTTGTTTGTCATCGACATCAGCTGAAAGAGGACACGGTGGTGGAACGTCATCGACAGATACCCCATCTTTAGAAGGCCCAACATCATATGTATGCTCAACATGTGGGATGATGCGAGGTGTGATACAATGAGGTACCACTCCAAGCAACCATCCTCATAGTGTGTGGCATGCTGAACCGTAATTGTGTGATTCTCTAATGGCACAGCCAAAGATGACGATGTTACTCTGAAACCACTTGTCAATGCTCACAGATGGAATATCTGGAACTGGTCGTAGGATTCCCTGAACATAACCATATTGTTGCATACACATCTCAGGCAAGTCTCTAGCTACTAAAGTTTTCACCGCATATAACCAGAATATAAAGAAGAGTCATCAAACTTACGGTGGAATCTATGACTAGTGAATGATGTCCATATGACATCATATATAGTCAACGTACCTAGCCTCCTCATGTACTCCGCAACACCACTGGGATGTGACTGCCTAACCTTCCATCTCCTTGTCGGTGGGGCCTCCACTAGGGAATGTTGCACCCTCATGTTACAGATGGTGGGGGAAATGCTCGTATATCCCGCACTAATATCAGAACACAAAAACAACAAATAATAATTGAGAAATGTTATTCATAACTATTAAATAAGAACTCATCAATAAATAATAATTTCAAGTATACATGTAATAGACTTAAATAACTAGCAAGTTGTTTGATCTCAAAGGTTGTCGCCACTCTAAGTGTTATATATAGGATGGTCAACGCAATGCACCCCAAGCCCAATTGGTAACATTAAGGCTACTAAACAACCACATGTACTAGGAATCAATATAAACACCTGACTTATCTGCAAAACGAGTACATGCTACTAGATGTAGCATGTACACCCTGGCAGCCTCATACCTTTATGTTGTAATAAGCTCCTTGTACCTATCATGAAGCCAAGATATACAAAGGTGAGCACCTCTGTTAAAGTCAAACTCCTCTAGTACGGTCTTCTCATAAACTCCCAAAACTCGTACAACAGCCAAACATACAATCGTCAGGCTAATAATAAGAGTTGTGAAGAATCTGCCAACGATGGGGAGATGGAACAATGAGAAGATATCATCCAGAGTGATAGTCATCTCCCCAAATGGAAGATGAAATGAAGATGTCTCCTTGTCTCGTCGCTCAACAAAAGTAGTAAGAAGTGAAGCGTCGAGCATGGTAAGTGAGTCGTCGGCAAATGAGAGGAGTTCAAAATCACATAAAATACGTCTGACCTGCTCAAGCATCGGAGTCCTAGGAAAGTTCTTCAGCTACGACCTGTGCGTTGTCACCTTCAGTGGGAGACGGTCATGTAACAAACATATTTAAAAACAATTAGCAGTTAGCTTTCATGTAACAACAATAAAAAAATTAAAGTTAAGCATAATATATATATATATATATATATATATAGAGAGAGAGAGAGAGAGAGAGAGAGATAGATAGATAGATAGATAGATAGATTTCCCTGTCATAGTCGATATGCCACATGGTCAGCATATTTTGTAAGCACCGAACGGTCAATGGGTCCTCCAGGGAATGCTTCAGCATAGTGCACAGATGGATCAATCGAATAAGCTGTAACCTCTGTGTTAGGAGTAGTAGATGCGACCGAACTATGGCGGCCACCTCATCAGTAACAGCAACATCTGGTTGGATCATGTCACTTGCAATAGGGGCATCTGGCTGGACCACCTCATCAACAACCACATCATCATCAACCTCAGTAGCAACATGTGTCGCATCTATGTCGACTGCTGTCGTGAACATCTTGAACCAGCACATCCTGAGCACGAACAACCTTAGCATCATCTATGGGATGCTCAACTGATCTCACCACTCGGCATCGGGTGCTACGGGATGCATGGAATTGCGCTTGCTCAGCCAACAATTTCCGGTGTGAACCGGTTGGAACCACTCGTCCAACACATATCTGGGAAGACTCGGCCTCAACAATCCTACCCTGATCTATCGCTCTGCCTGCAATAGTGTCGTCCCTGCCCTTGTATTTCACTGCAAAAAACGGAAGAAAAAATAATAATTTCTGAAGTTTGAAATTTCCCTAAATTCATCGGAAATTCTGAAACTTTCGTGAAAAAACAAAAAATTTATAACTACCAGAAATTCTGAAATTTATGAGAAAATGAAGATCATTTTTACCGCAAATTCTGAAGTTTCTGTGGACAAAGTTTTCAGAAATATCAGAAATTCTGAAATTCACAATAGAAAATCACGCAAATTTGGTAATTTACGGTAAACAAACATACTTATTTTGAAATTTCTAATAGAACATATGAAATTTGCAGTATCGCCCCAAAGAATTTGAGATTCGCGCGCGTGGTTGGTGAATTTCGAAAAAATAATGAAAAATGTTGCAAGGTTAGTATTAGGGGTGGAAAAACAGTTCCGACCCATTGGGCATGTTCGTTTAGCCTGCAGTTTCGTGCGGGATGGGCCAAGGGTTTATGCCATTACCCTCAAATATGTCTGCCCCGCCCTATCCCATTTTTTCCGCATGCCTTTGCAGACACGCGCATTTATATAAAGTTTGGCATTTCTAGGCTTAAAAAATACAGTGCCTGCGGGATTTCCCCGTCACACCCTCACACTTTTGCGGGGCAGACCTAAGTTTCAGGCCCGCATCCTCAACTATGACTGCCCCGTCCCGTCCCCGTTTTTTTGCAGGCTTTTGTGGGGCGGGGCTAAATGGGATGGGCATTCCCGTTTGCCCCCCCGTTAGTATTGTCTTTTTATATGATATGGGGGGTGTCAGGTATAAATGTGGGGGTGACAAATTAAAACATATATTAATTCCTTATAAAAAATAACTACTACTTTGGTGTGTTAAGGCTCGTGGCCCAGAGACAAGTATTGCAAAGGAATGTATAGTTTGTAGTACATATTCTGATATCCTGCTAACTTTCCATTGTCAGATCTAATCGGATATGATGCACATGAGACATCAAATCAAGCTGAAGTGATTTTAACTATTATCTTTATATAAAGTCCTTCATGCGTAAAGGTTCAGGTATTCTACTCGTTCTAGTACTCATATTATTCTCATTCATTCATTGATTTGAATATTGAAGTGCTAATTTTGCAAATTCACTTAGCTCTGACGTACCGAAAATACGCTCTAACGTATTTAGTTCCTACTTCACCTTGTCACCGACTATTTCTGATTCTTGAACGAAACATGTATTATTATCTAGACCATTTTTTAGGTTTCGTGTTATAATCTCGATGATTTTTTACCAGACTACTTTTTTCAATAAAGTTATTTTTAATTATTTCCAAGTCATTTTAAAATTGAAATTCATGTATTTTTAATAATATTTATTTTTGAAATAATCAATTTTAAAAAACTGAGAAAGAAAAAATCTTAAATAAGTTGCCACTAATGACAATTTTTTTAGAAAATACTCTAATTTAATAGATTTTTATTTTGTTTGTAAAATCTATAAAATTACTCTTTACCGAAATCATAAAGTATTTTTAAAACTAACTATTAATATTTTATTTTTTTTTATTTTACATTTTTTTTTAATTTATTCATATTTTATTATATTTCATATTTTATTTAAAATAGAGAGAAATAAGTTCAAAATATCCCTAGAAAAAATAGAAAATAAAGATATAAATGAAAAATTAATAACAAAATAATATTTCTCTTGTTTTTGTTTTCTCTTTTGAAGTGTTGTTTAAAATGGTGGGTCCCAGGTTTTTCTTCTCTCTTTTTCGCCTCTCTCCAAAAATCAATTCAAAGAAATTCAATGTCTCACTATTTCACACTTCCCTATAAATTAGTTTATTTCAAATTTTCATTTAAATTTTCTCACACAATTTTATTTATTCTTTAACTTTAAATTTTCTTTCACAATTTTTAATTTTATAATTTTTCTCTCACAATTTTTAATTTTATTTCATTTTATTGATCTTTATTTGAAAATATATTTTATTCAAATTTGTATCCTCTCACTTCAAATTTTTCATCTTTTAATTATTCATGTCATGTGTTCAATGTTAATTTTAATTATTATAAAAATTTAACTTCAATTTAATTAATTAATTTATTTAATTTATATTAGTTCAAACAATTTAAATTAATATTTTAAATTTAAATAAATTTTAATAAAAGTAAAATATTAATATATGAAATAAAATTGTAGGATCCAATATAAATTCTCAATAGTTCTATCATTGAAATTAGAATTAGATAAGTTGTTTCAAAATGACGTGATTTAATAGATAAAGAAAAGCTCAAAGATGGTTACATAATTAATTTAATTTGATTGGTTATCACTAAAATGAAATAAAATATAATAATGATATTTATCATGTTTTTCTTATCCGGATCACGAGACCTATGTGAACCGTGTAAAGTCACTACGCCAAATAAGGGAAAAAAGGGCGCTTATTTTGGCCTATAACAGCGCTTTTAAGCGCCCTCTAAAGTGGCGCTGGCATAGGTAAAGACAACGCTTTGTTTTCCTAGAGAAAGCGCTGTCTAAAGTGGCCACATTATAGTGCGCTTTCAGAAGAAAGCGCCCTCTGGAGTGGTCCATAAAGGGACACCTTAGAGGGCGCTTTCTGGAAAAAGCGCCCTCTAAAGTTGTCAATGTAAAGTGTTTAGAGGGCGCTTTCAGGAAAAAACGCCCTCTAAAGTTGTCAATGTAAAGTGTTTAGAGGGCGCTTTCAGGAAAAAGCGCCCTCTAAAGTTGTCAATGTAAAGTGTTTAGAGGGCGCTTTCTGGACAAAGCGCCCTCTAAAGTGTTAGTTATTTTAAAAAAATTTGTTTGAAAAACAGTGGATATTTAATTGGTAACCTGTTCGCATGCTGCAAAAGTGTAAAATTCATATTGATTTCATCCTTTAATCCAATGTTATACACCATTAATCCATTGATATATACAACATGAATCCATTTATATACAACATTAATCCTCCATATATACAACATTAATATATGATTCTTTGATCAACAATATACAACAACACCCAGTGACGAATCGAGATAACGAATCGAGATAATACACTATTAGTCTCGAAAGATCCATAGCAACCAACACCCAGTGACCACTATATCCAAAAGCTGTCTAGTAGTTCTAACCAATACTAAACAAAATAACGCCCATCCACCCATGGTGGCAAACATGTTCTGTATATCCAAAAGCTGTCTAGTAGTTCTATCGCACATCCATACAAAATAAGGCTCAACCAAAAAAACAGATGGCAGCATAAGTAGTATATCCAAAAAAGGCATGGTGAATATCCTAACTCCCAAATCTATCCTCGAAGCTTGTACGACAAATCAAGATCAACAGTAAAACATTACTTCTTTGACGTTTTCCAAGAAAGATGGCAGAGTCGACACAAAGTTGGTGGCACTCCTATTTCCACTTGCAGAACCAAAATCAGAATTTTCAACTTCACTTATGTAGTATCTAGCGCGGAAAGCTAGCAAGTGTGCATAATAGGCAGGAGGAACTGCATACAAGATAACATTTTTGTTAAACTAAAGTTTTGTATAGCCTAAAACAAAAACAAGCAAAGGGAATCGAGTAACAAACCTATTGAGACAGATTGAGTACACCTCGCATAACTGAATGGAAAAAAATAGTATCAGAAGGCTTCTAAAATTAAATGAAAACAGTACAAGTTTAGAAAATATTAATTAAGATTAAAAAAGCAAATCATATCATTACGTGTAGCACAAGTTATTGGTCAAACTCTGTAGCTGGTCTGCAGTGAATTTATTTTCATCATACAGCACACGATAATGCGTTGGTCGACTAGTCCCCTACAAAAAGAACACGTCCAAATGCAAATAACACAGAACTGTCAAAAGGCGATTGAGCAACAAATAGTAAATAATGGCATAAAGTTAAATGACATAGCTAATATTACCTGAATTCCTGCATGGCTGTTAAGGTAAAAATCAAATTCCCTAGGGTGACAAATGCTGGTGTCTACCACGGTTCCTTTGACAATTTAGAACAACAAAATCAGCAAAAAGTGATAAATTCAAATGATAATATATACCAGCTGCGTTGAGAAATATATTGAAAAACCTGGCATAATATTTCCACTTCTATCGGTCTCTTTGGGGTTGACAGGAAAGAGACGGGTGTGATGTCTCTTTTGGACCACTACAAAAGTAACTTTAGGTAGATACCCATCCTCTATTGAGACACAAGCCTGATGAAAAAAAATTAAAAATTAAACGCAGAGAATTTAGTGGTGTATTTTATGAACGACAAAGCAACAAGAAATCAACTTTGAGAAGTCCTAAATTCTGCCTACAATACAGGGCTGCAAAGTTGATGCAAAAAAAACATATAATAATATATGGTAAGTACCTGTATCTCCGACCATATTTTTTCTTTGCCAACCTTCAAGTCCGGACTTCTCCAATTATCACATGTAATCGGAATATGTTGTCGAACAAGGAAACCAATGTAACTTGCCAACATTGAACCGTTAGGCTCAATTAGTTGGTCTTCAGCACTCCAATGTACTTCAAATTTTACACCCTTGTCTCTTGCACGAATGATTGACTTCATAACAGTCAATCCTCGTTTGATTTCTTTTTCAACATTGTTACGTGATCCATTCGCGTCATGGGTATCGTCTTGGTTAGCCATTTTATCTGTAATATAGAAATGATTCAATAAGACCCAAGTAAGACAATGATTCAATACGTGAACACATTCATATACCTTCTATTTCTCTCATGTTACAACAATCTAAACTCTTTTTTTTTATCATTATTGAATACAAACTCACACACACCTACTGCATGCAAAAGACCAATGCAAACTTATGGTGTTTGGAACATGAACAAACTTGCATCCATAATCATCAAACTTCCAAGCACAAGCTCAAACACACTTCAAATGATATCAGTTTTCAATCAGAAATAAAAAACTCAGTTTGCCCTAAACAACATTAATCAACATAATGCACAAAATGTAAAACTAAGTTTAGAAAATGCCCTAATCAAACACATGAAGAAAGTGAACGGTAACGATGGAGAAGAGAAATACCTTCAAGGTGACGGTAACGATGGAGAAGAAAGTGAACAGTGACGGTGGACGCAGATAACTCAGTGAACGTGAACGCAGCAGCAGAAAAAGGCGACGGCGACGATGACGGTGAGGGAGGGAGAACGAACGGAGGACGAGAGTAATCGCAGTAGAGAGTAATCGCAGTAGAGAGAAAACCCAGTTACAGATAAAGAGGGAAAATAAAGAGACATGCAGTATATGTTATAATTTTAATGTTTACTAAAGGGGACCTTAGAGGGCGCTTCTGAAAGCGCTCTCTAAGGCTTTCCAAAATCGCCTTTTAAACTGGAAATGTACATGGACTTAGAGAGCGCTTTTTTAAAAGCGCCCTCTAAGGGTAACCTTAGAGGGCGCTTTCACTAAAGCGCCCTTTATTGTTGTCCCTCCATTTCCTCATTATTTTTTTTTTGGCTTCACTTTAGAGGGCGCTTTGTTACAAAAGCGCCCTCTAAAGGGGGCCTAAGAGGGCGCTTCTAAAAGCGCTCTCTAAGGCTTTCCAAAAGCGTCTTATAAACTGGAAATGTACATGGACATAGAGAGCGCTTTTTAAAAAGCGCCCTCTAAGGTTACCCTTAGAGGGCGCTTTCAATAAAGCGTCCTCTATTGGTGTCCCTCCATTTCCTCATTATTTTTTCGCTTCACTTTAGAGTGCGCTTTGTTACAAAAGCGCCCTCTAAAGTGCGCTGTCTATTCCAATAGTATGCTCCTTATTTTTTCTCTTCACTTTAGAGTGCGCTTTTGTAATAAAGCGCCCTCTAAGGGGCGCTGTCTATTCCAGTTTTTGGCGTAGTGAGTCAACCGAATATGAAATAAATATAAAATAAAAATTATATAATTATGTTTAAGAAATGTATATTATAAAATATATTTAAATTGATGTTTAAGAAATGTATAAGATATATCAATTAAGAAGTTTCGACCAATCAAAAATATATATTTTAATAGAAAAAATAAATAAAATAATTAAGTAGTCGTCTATCCGTGCGTTGGCATGGGTCGTACAATGTCTTTATAAATAGTAAATAAATATATTATAGTGATGGTTAAGAAACGTATATAAAAGATATATAAATTAAATAGTCTTAATCTATCGAAAATGTATATTTTAATAGAAAAAATAAATGAAATAATTAAGTAATCATCTATCCGTGTGTGAGCACGGGTCGTATAATGATGTTATAAATAGTAAATAAATATAGTATAGTGATGGTTAAAAAATGTATATAAAAGATATACAAATTAAGTAGTCTTGGTCTGTCAAAAATATATATTTTAGTAGAAATAATAAATGAAATAATGAAGTAGTCATCTTCATATGCGTTGCACAGTCGCACAATGCCATTATAAATAGTAAACAAATATAGTATAGTGATGGTTAAGAAATGTATATACTAGTAAAAGATAAGTATATAAATTAATTAGTCTTGACACGCCGAAAATGTATATTTTAATATAAAAAATAAATGAAATAATTAAGTAGTCATCTATCTATGCATTCGCACGGTCGCACAATGTCGTTATAAATAGTAAATAAATATAGTATAATTATAGTTAAAAAATGTATATAAAAGTTATAAAAATTAAGTAGTCTCAGTCCATCAAAAATATATATTTTAGTAGAAAAAATAAATGAAATAACTAAGTAGTAATTTATTTGTGCGTTCGCACGGGTTGCATAACGTCGCTATAAATAGTAAATAAATATAGTATAGTGATGGTTAAGAAATATATATAAAGGATATATAAATTAAGTAGTCTTGCCCCGTCGAAAATGTATATTTTAGTAAAAAATAAATGAAATAATTAAATATTCATCTACTCGTGCGTTCGAAGGGGTCTCGCAATATTCTTATAAATAATAAATAAATATAGTATAAACGTGCTACGAAATGAGTAAACTTATTTAAATTTTAACCAATTTATATAATTGTAGTGGGATATTTGATTAGTATCATAATAATTTATTTTTGATTAGTATATATTAATTAATATCATAATAATTTATTTTTGTTCATAAATATGTATTTTGACTTATTTATTCTCTTATTTGTATTCACAAATATAACTTATTCGTCATTTAAAATATATATTTTTTAATTATAAAATATTACATATTTAATAATATTTAAATTATACTTTAACAGTTATTTAATTATTATTTATATGCTTTATAGAAACAAAAAAGTATAAATATGATATTTTTGCTTGAAACTAACTGAGTCATCGTTAATTTTCTGTAATAATTCTCACAAATCTTATAATTTTAACATCTTCTTCTTATCTTTATATAAATGTTTGGATCATAAATTTTTTGTTTTATAAATCCTATCTAACAATTATACAATAATTTCATTTTTATATTACATTTCTTTTTCTATTGTAATATGAAATATGGTAATTAGATATAGATTTTAATGTGCATTAATTATAAGTGATAATCATAATATTAAGAAGTTGAATAAATAGTCTTAAATGGTAATAGTAATTTTAAAAAAAATTACAACTATAAAAGATGTGGCTTTTGAAATGGTGGAAGGGTGTGGTTTTTGTGAATGTTGGAGGTTAATCTGCAATAGACCATATTAAAACAAAAAATTTATTACATACATTTCATGCTTTTCGAGTTCGAGTGACATACATTTCATAGAATTGAGTTATTGTTTATAGAATTGAGTTCTTAAATACTTGGTCCTAGAAATTTATGAATCCATCAGTTAAAAAATAGATCACTATAGTGTTTTTTTTATGAATAGTCAGATGAATCCATGGCATCATTTTGAATGGACTAATGAGATCAATGATATTCAATTTCATAGACTAAACAGGTGATTCACTCAAGAATATGTACTCCTTCCATACCAGTTTATAAGAAAAAAAACAGTCATGTTTTTTTTATAAATTATAAAAAAAATATCAATTTTATTTTATTTAACCATTTTATTAAAAAAAAATCATCTTTTCCAAGATAAAATTAAATACAAAATACATTTAATTTGATTTCTCTCTCATTTTTTCTATAAACAGCAACCAATCAAAATTATTTTTACATTTTTCCAAAAAAACATATTAAAAAAAGACATCAAATTTTATATTTTTTTAATAAATGTGAAAAATTGAATTTTTCTTATAAATTGGTATAGAGTAGTACCATGATGCATTTAGACTCTGATTTGTTATACTTATTAAAGTTAAAAATTTGGTAAATATATTAGATATGAAAAGTTGGTGCAATTAAAGTTTAAGATGAAATTTTGACACACCCAGTAAAACATATATTTAACCGAATCATATAATTCCTCTATTTTTTATTATAAGTCATTTTTTATTTTTTACACGTATTAAGAAATATAATAACTATTGTATGAAAAAAATAAATTAGGAAAGGTTTTACAAAATTTTCCTTCATTAATGATATTGGAAAGATAAATTAACATAATTGAAAGGAGAGAGAATAATAAATATTTAAGGATATAATAGAAAAAATAATATTAATAATTTTTTAATATTATAAAACGATTTATATTATGGTACAAAATATTTTTCTAAAATGACTCCTAATAAAAAAAACAGAGATAGGACTGTTTTTCATAAATATGATGCTTTGATGTTTTGAAAAAGAAAACACATTGGTTGAAATAGCATCAGAATATGAGAGCAGAATTTTGAAGATTGTTTGAAATGTTAAGGTCATGTACCATGCATAAATACATTGAATATTCTATGTTTATTTTTAAAATTTAAATTCTATGCAACATTCCAATGATTAGTGTTGACTAATCAATGAGAGGTTTCAAATATAGTGTTTCATATACTTATTGAAATTGTTTCATTGTCCAATGTACTATGATAAAGAACTTTTTGAAACAAATCCATTGAATATTTTGTCGTTTAACTGTGTTAATGTTGTCAATGAAAAGTACTAGTAAAACAGATAACAGGTGTGCATGGACAATGAAACGGTACAATTTCCTAAGCATTCAGTTTATCCGCTTAAATCCTATAGCGCATGTCATTCCTTAGTGGTAGTTAATCAAGAGAATTTTAGAGTGTGTTTCATATACTGATTGAAAACATTTCATTTCCCAATCTATAACGAATACCTTATGCAACAACCATTGAATATTACTCGTTTAACTGTCTTAATGTTGTCACTTCTACTATAAATATAAGAAGTAATATACCAACAAATTTACATTTCAATTCCAATCCATTTCATCATGTCAAGTGAAGTAATCAATTAACCCAAAATCATAAGAAGCAGTTTGTATATTATTTTATCCAAGAGCAATCCAATAGCACAATTCAAATGTAGAGACTTAAATATATCCCTGTCAAAAAACATGACAAAAACAGTACAACTGAAAAAAAGAATTTAAAAAAGGAAAATTTAAAATGTAGGGGATGAAACCAAACATTCAAAACAAAACTAAAAGAAAGAAGGAGTGAGTTAGAAGAAGTGACTTATTCCTTCTTCTTTTTTTTGGTAATGAAGGTGTGACTTATTTCTAGTTGAACAACAATACTGTTGAATTATAATTCCTTTTGTCGAAGCATGTTGCTCGACAGGAATAAGAAAGTGTCAAACCACCTAATGTGTTAAGTTGTGTTAGTGTGTCGAAGTATCGAAACATATGGTTTCATACAGGATTTCGACTTAAGCTTATTTTAGTAGTGTTACCTATTTTGAGCTTTTATAGTTTTGAGCTTTGACTTGAGGTCCAAGTTAACCTAAATCTATAAATAGAGAGAATAACCCTTATTTTTGTAATGAAGTGAATGGAACATTCATAACATTGTATTTACAGTATTTTGTAGTTGCAAAGTGAATAACAATTTTCCACAGTTTGTGGGCAAAGAGAAACTATGCAGAATTTAATTCTTCTTTTCCTTCATCGTTCTTTACACTCTTTCTTTCTCCATTGTTCTTCTCTTTTCATTGCTATTGTGTGGGTAATAACAATCTTGTTCATCAAGATTGATTGAAATTCTCCATAGATTTTGGTGGATTTCCAACATCTGGTATCAGAGCTTCGGTTTTATCGATTCGTGGGAAGAAAATCTTCATGGCAACGAATCATCCAAACGAGCATTTTCTAGCAAATCTTCTGATTCTTAAGAACAACAATTATGAGAATTGGTGCAAGCTGATAAAGATTATGTTCTGTTATCAAGATCTTTGGGATCTTGTGAAGGAAGGAGTAACAACGCTTGCAGAAGCCGCGGTGGATCAAGAAAAGGCTACACATAAAGAATTGAAGAAAAAAGATTATAAAACTCTCTTTATAATCCATCAATATGTTGAGTCATCGAAAGAAGCATGGGAAATTCTGGAGAAATCGCTTGGAGACGTAAAGAAGGTGAAAGAGGTAAGGTAACAAACTCACAAAAGAACGTATGAATTACTTCAGATGGAAGACAATGAAAGCATAACTGATTTTTCACCAAGGTTACGAAACTGGTGAATCAAATGAAGGTATGTGGAGAAGTATTGACATCAAGATCTGTTGTTGGAAAGATCTTGAGGTCGTTGACTCCAAAGTCCAACCACGTGGTAGTAGCCATAGAAGAGTCGAAAGATTTATCAAAATTTACAAAGGAAGAGCTTCAAGGGATGCTTGAATCTCATGAACAAAGAATGGTTGAAAGAGCTGCAGGAAAGTCAAAGAGTGATATGGCTTTGCAGGCTCAATCAGCAAAAGAAAGGAAAGGCAAAGGTAGCTGGAATGGCAACAAAAGCATAAGAGTTTACAACAATTCGAATGGTTGAAATCAACAAGAAGGAAACTAGTTGAATCAGAGAAAACCCTGGAACCAAGGCAACCAAAGAGGTGGTGTTGCAAGAAGAGGAAGAGGTGGTTGTCTTAAGTCAGACAAGAGTCGCACTCAGTTTTACAATTGTCAAAGGTATGGTTATTATTCTAGTGATTGTCCAGAAAAGCAGAAGAATCAAGAAACTTATGCAAAGCTGGCGAAACATGAAGAAGAAGAGACATTGTTAATGGTTACAACAAGAGAAGAAGTAAGATTCAAGGACCAGCTGTACTTGGACTCAGGATGCTCATCACGCATGTCTGGAAGAAAAGATTGGTTTGTCAACATAAAGCCCTCAATGAAGAACATGGTGAAATTTGCAAATGACAACACTGTAGCAGTTGAAGGTGTTGGTGATGTTCTGATTATGAGAAAAGATGGCAAGAGGTCAGTAATTTCAAATGTGTTGTACATACCAGGCATGAAGAGCAAGAAATGATCGAGGTTAGGGAAAAATTGGTGTCAAGTACACTCCCAACAGAGGACGTCCTCGACGAGAACATTAGTCGTGGTAAAGAGCCCGAAGAAGAGTGTCAAGAAACCCGGGGAGTCGAAGAGGCAGGGGAACATGAATTTTTTTCTATCAATAGTTCATCACCGACAGATTGGAGAAAGCCGATCATCGACTACTTGGAGAACCCAATCGGAGGTACTGACACAAAAACTAAGTATAGGGCTCTGAGTTATGTGTGGTCAGGCAATGAATTGCTAAACAAGACACCATAAGGGTTACTACTCAAGTGTCTAGGAGATATCGAAGCATATTTAGCCATCTATGAAGTGCACAATGGGGCCTGTGGCGCCCACCAAGCAGGCCATAAAATGAAGTGTTTGTTGTTCCGACAAGGGGTTTATTGGCCCAACATGTTGAAAGATTGCATCGAGTTTGCCAAAGGATGTCAGGAATGTCAAAGGCACGCGGGTATCCAACATATGTCGGCCAGTGAGTTGCATGCCATTATCAAACCATGGCTCTTTAGGGGGTGGGCTTTAGACATCATTGGAGAAATTCGACCGGCTTCGTCGAAACAACAGAAGTTTATCCTAGTCGGGATAGACTATTTCACCAAATGGGTCGAAGTTATCCCTCTGATAAAGGTGGATCAAGAGGCGGTGATCGAATTCATTCAGAGGCATATCATGTATAGGTTTGGTACACTAGAAACCATTACGACGGATCAAGGGTCAGTATTCGTGGGACAAAAGATGCAGGAATTTGCCGGCGAGACGGGTTTCAGATTGTTAACTCTACACCTTACTATACACAGGCAAATGGCCAGGTAGAAGCAACCAACAAGGTAATAATAAGTCTGATTAAGAAGCACGTTTGTAAAAGTCCAAAGAATTGGAACAATACTTTGGACCAAATTCTGTGGGTGTGTCGAACGTCCCCCAAAGAGGCGACGAATTCGATGCCATTTCGACTAACGTTTGGTCATGACGCCATATTATCGGCGGAGAAATGTTTACAGTTTGTCAGAGTCCAACGCCAAAATGAACTTCAGCCAGAGCAATACTGGAACATGATGTGCGATGAGTTGGCTGATTTAGACGAAGAAAGGTTGGTTGCGGTCGAAATGCTGATTCGACAAAAGGAACGCGTAGCCAAGGTCTACAATAGAAAAATAAAGGGAAAACCTTTGTTGGTAATTACTATGTGTTGAAAGTAATTTTGCCCATGGATCGTCGGGATCGAACCCTGGGTAAGTGGTCACCAAAATGGGAAGGACCATTTCAAGTAACTCGGACATACAATAACAATGCGTATGAAATCGAAGAACTTGGCGGGGATCAAAGAGTCTTAAGAGTAAATGGAAAATATTTGAATAAATATAAACCTATGCTACAGGAAATACGAATCCAAATATAAAGTTTCATTGATTTTGGAGAAAGTGTCCCAAAAGGACATTACAATTATGGTCGACAGACCTACAAAAAATAAATTGAAGAAAAATTTAAATGGGGAATCTAGATTTGAAATCCTCAAACGCGGCCATCTCATGCTTAATCCTATTATCCAGAGATATTTTCTTCCCGTGTAGATACTTGATGTCGGCTTCAATTTTGAGGGATCTCTCCCCATGAGATACCCCTCTCATGACCTCACTGTCGATTGCCTCCTGCTCAGGGATCCCCTCAAGCGTCTCCAAAGAATCCTTATGCGCTTCCACTTTAGCAATCTTTTTATGAAGCTCCGCGATTTGTGCTTGGTAATCAGAGATTTGTTGATCGAAGACTGCCTGCTGTCAGAGACGTTCTTCCTTCTTGTGTTTGAACTCATCCAGCTCCCGTTCACAAGCCTCACTAGAATCCCATTTGATCTTCGCCTCGTTGAGTTTCGTGTCTATTTGGAGGTCAGCATTGTGTCGGAGGTTCAGGTCCTTGGTGAATTGAGTGAAGAAAGCCTCGAACTCGACAAAATACTTCACCATTGAGACTGGAAGGTCACGAAGGGCCAGAGAATCTAGGAATTTGAAGATATCACGAGCGACCTCTCCATGTTGTCTAAGAGCATCCAATAATTCATCGTCGTAGATTGACGCCTTCAGCTGCTAAAGGATGAAGACAACCTCGCCATGAAGCTCTGAGGCATCTCTGACAGCAGTTGATGAGGGTCGTGCGTCAGTCGACAACCGAAGAATTTGTTGCAGTTTTCTCAAGGCTTCTACAGAATTCCGGTGTTTGAGTAGCCTTATGTCGTCCGGAGTCGAAAGGTTGGTTGTTGCATTTTCGTCTGGAGGTGTCGGAGAAGCAGGGGGTTGAGGGGCCGTAGGAGAATCAGGTTGAAACTCAGTTTATTGTTGAGGGCTTAAGGCAACATCAGCGGGGGGATGTTCAGTCGAATCCCTGACTTCGATCTCGACCTCAATCGAGGAACCTACTGGTCCTTGAAAACCCACAAGAGTTAGATCACAAAGCAGAAGGAAACCCCATGAATGGAAAGAGAAGTATGAGCCAGTACCTAGAGATCGACAGAAGTTGAAGCAGTAGAAGTCCTTTCTGGATCCAGGGGGTGGAACCTCTTCGACTTCTTTTTGGATGGTCAGGGGAGCCCTAAGAGCCACCTTGGTCAGAGTTTTTTGGGCCAGAGCCTTCTTCCGCCGCGTAGGAGTAGGTGGAGTCTTGGGTGGAGCCTTCGACGAAGAGAAAATGTAGGAGTGTGCACTCCCTTCTGAATCTTTGTCTTCTGCCACAGGCGCCTCTTCGGACACCTGAATATGGAGACATAAAGAAATGTTTAAAGAGGAAATGTTTCAACAGAAAATTGGTTCGGAAAAAGAATGGGTCGTACCTGTGGAGGAGGGGTCGAAGGCACCCGTTGCTTTTTCAAAGGTTTCGCCAGAGGCGGTTCAACAACCCTCTTTCGACCCTAAACAGCAAAAAACCGTCAGATTGGCAAAACACCAAGTAAATAAAGTTAAGTTAGTGTATATGTACCTTCTTAGGGGCTTCATCAACGACGGGCTTTTGGATTTTTGGGTCGGGAGCAATAACAAACGGAGGCAGAGGTTGTATGTCGCCGGCGAGGGTGGAAAGCGCATCGAACATGTTCTGGAGGAACTGGTCGCTAGCAAAGGAGAGATTATAGTAAGAGTTCCACCAGTCATCAAACTCAGTGGTTGTCAGGAAAGATTATTGGAATCGAAAAATCGGGAGTTCATAATGGTTGTTGGATCGACAGAAACGAAGGCAGGCCCCGTGGTCATCAGCCGTCAGCGATCGGCCAGACCAAATGATGTCGGTATCATGAGATACTAGAGACTTTGGGACCATTTGGCTCAGGCCAAGTTGGCGAGCGACAAGGTTCGGCTGGTGGCTCATGAAGCCGAATCCCTTCGACCCTGGTTCAATCCTATAGGACAGTAAAGTTAGAGACAGAAAGCCCTCCATATAGCGTTCGACTATGCTGCAGTTTGGGAAGAGCTTCCAGAGAAAGGATCCTTGAACCATTTGGAGCCGAAATTCCTGTCAACAAACGGCGCCACACCAGGAGTGAACTTGTCTGCTTCAATGAACATGTTGAGATATTTCATGAAGATGTTGGCGATGGGGGTTTCCTGACAGGTTGTCAGAGCTAACCTGGCCCCTTCGATTGGCCAGTGTTTGTTTAGTCGCATAAGACGCTCCGACGTGACATATCCCCGTTGATACTCGAAGGTAGCGTTTATCTAGTGTTGCAAGAGCCACAAAGGACCTGACAAATTCAAAGATTTGGGGGTGTTGGCGAGGAGTTTCAGCTTCAAGGTTGCTAACCCCAGGGCCTGGTACAAAGAAGCCAACAGAAGTCTTCCCAGCGATATGTGTCGACCCTCATGTATCTGGATCTCTAGGGCAATATAACTCTTGGCTATCTGTAGGGACCCGGGATAGAAGACATAATAAGAAATCCATAGGGTGAGGAAAGTTATGTATTCTTCATCAGACACTTCGACAGAATCTTTATTGTGATGGTCTTCGATGTAATTCAGGAGGTTGGCCCGACCAAATGTGAAGGTATTCTTTGTCGACAAAGTTGGGTCGAAGGTCTCCCCCAAGGGTGAAAGGCCAGTAATTTCCGTCACGTCGAAGAGAGTAGGCGTCAGCATCCCACATGGCAGCTGAAAGGTATTGGTCGGAACTTCCCAAAAGTATAGAGATGCCAGTAGCATGCAAGGGTTAACACGATGGGCATATTTTAAGATCTGAATGAGGTCGAAGATCCCATCGCTCCTCCACTGGTCATGGTGTTTGCGCTGGACTTTGTTAAGCCACACCAAGTACTCTTTATTGCCAGAAGTGGGCATGGAGTGAAAAACCCTAGCTTTTGCCTCCATGAACCTGACATCGAGTGCGACGGATCTGTCGAAAGCAGGAGGCATAGCAGGTTTATACCCAGGAAAAAAGGGTGCCACCTTTGTTGGGGAAGATTTGGCATCAGCAAGAGGACCGTGGAAAGCCAGTAGCTTTTTATCCACCACAAACGGGATCACCAACTGGTTTTTCCAGTTCTTGAGAATGGCTTCATCAGACGATGACGGTTGGGGAGTACTTTTCATCCCTTCTTTAGCAATAAGCTTGAAGGCAATGGGGTTATGGCCAGTACCGTAATGTAACACCTCAAAATTTGCCCTCCTCTCTTGGGACTAGCATTAACATATGTGCATATCATTTTAGGTCATTAGGCATTGCATATTGCATATCATGTGGTTACATTGTGCAAGCCATTCTCCCAAGTCTTGATCAGAAGCTGAGGAAGTCAAAATGCAAGCCTAGGGTTTTATTGGACTGATCATGGGCCATTTGAGGATTGGGCTGCAAATTAGGGTTTCATGATTCTCAGAGGATATTGGTCTTCATCTTGATTGAAATGATACATCATCATCATCCTGGTTTGTTTTCATCAAGTGTTGAGGCAGATTCCTTGAGATTAGGGTTTTGACCACTGGTCAACCCTAATCAGTTGCATTGAGCCAATCAGGGCATGATTAGGAGATGGGGTCTATGATGGTTATGGGGTTCATTATATGGTTATTTTGTGCTTATTGAGGCTAGGGTTTCACCCTTGAGCCATTTCAGTTGAAGATTGGAGCTCAGATTGATCTATGCATTGCCAGATTCATCTGTCAGTTGGAAGAGTCAACTGTGGTCAACTGTACATGATCTGATGGATTTGGAGGTGGAAATGAGTTGGATACACTTCATTCATGTTGGAACAAGTGTTATATGACATCTCAAAGCTCAAAAATGAAGAAAATCAAGTCAGGACAAAAACTGCCAAAAATAGAAAGTGACTTGTAATTGAAGTTTCCAAAAATGGAAAGTTTTTGACCTCAAAGCCACGTGTCCAAGGAAGCTTCAAATGAAAATTTGTCCAACATGAAAATTGTAGATCTTGTTCTCACCTTTCCAAAATGTCCAAGAAATTGAAAATCCCATGTATGGTTGGAAAATTATGGCTCAGTGAATTTCAAGAATGACCCATAATCAGAAGGCCATAACTTCCACATGGTTTGTCCAAATTGCAAGTTCTTTATATGCACAAACTCCAATTGACATGTACTTTCATGGTGCATAATTGGATTTTCCCAAAAGTGGTCAATGCAAAAAGTCAAATTTCAACTGGACAGTTAAAATGGACCAGGGGTAAAATTGTCCAACTGGTGAAATAATTGGAATTTTTGAGTGGGGATTTTTGCAACACCTCACAAATGGCATTTGAAACTTGTTGGAATCATCATTACATGCCTAGGCCTTGTGGTTTGGAATTTGACTTGAAAAATGAAATTGCAAAATTGGACACATAACCATTCACATGTGATTTTCCAAAATACACATCCAATGAGAGTGAAACAAGTTGCAACAGCTCACACATGTCATTTAGAGAGTGTGTGAGCTGTCCATGAGGTGGCAATGAGCTGGCATGGGAAATTCCAATTTTGCCCTTACTTGAAATTAACCATTTTCACTAACACCTTCCATTTGGCTAATGATTGTAATTAAGCTTGGATTAAGGTGAAGTATATAAACCTAATCACAATCTAATCATAACAGAATATCACACTTCCCAAAATCAGATCTGAAAACCTCTTCATTCTCTCAAATTCCTTCAAGAACACAAAACCTAAAAATCCATCAAACTTCATCCATTCTTGCTCAATCTTCGAATTTCTTTTTGATTTGATCTCCTCTCATCATCATCTCCATCTGTTTGTGAAGGTTGGAAGGAAAGAAGTGGTGAATCGTGACTGCACATACAAGCATCATCAATGGCAAATCGAGATTGTGTGCACTAGGAGCAAAGGCAAGTGGACCTGAACGCATCAATCATCTTCCTTATCACTCTAGTTCATCTGTTTGTGGAAATCGAAGCACAAGAACACCAATTCCAGCGCTGTCATCTCCAGGTGAGTGAATTTCGAATTTCATGAAATGCTTAATGGTTATATGCGTTTGAAAGCTCGTGCCATGTAGAAACCAGTGATATACGTAGCTTTGATTATAGTGAACTATAGCTTAAGAAATCTGGATTTGAAGATATGTAGCCAAACCCTAGGTCGATCGATTTGAGAGATTTAGGAACAGTTAGGTCGAATTAGGTTGATGTTTGGATTGTGTGTAGTGAGACGAGTCCAACGGTTATCCACTTGTCCATTTTGGTGATGATTTGAAATTAGCGTGTTCTTGAGTGGCTGGATGAAGAAGACGATAGTTTCTGGATATTTTTGGCTTTTGATCTTTGATTCCATTTGAAAATTTGAACTGGACGTTTACCGCCCCCGCGCTCAACTAATTACAACTCTGCCATTGGAACATTCATTTTAATTAATTTAATTCATACAAATTGTTAAAAAATCACAATGACTTTAAAAAATTCATAAAAAATCATTAAAAAATCAGAAAAATGTAGGAATTTTTGTGTTGACTTTGTTGTTGACTGTAGGATTTATTTGACCTATTGATGGAAGTTGTGCATGGTAATATTTGTGTTTGACTTAGGGTTGTTCCACATGTGTGACATTTTGATACCTTGTACCAATTCCTTTGTGAAATGCTCATGATCACAAATAAATGCTTGGAAATTTTTGTGGTAATTGTTGACTGGCTGATGTTTATTTCCATGTAAATTTCATGAATTTTTGATACCTGGTCATTGAGTTACAAATTTTTGAACCTAGGTGTGACAATTTGTGTCACACCTCATTATGTCAACTTGCTGGATTTATTTGAATGACCTAGACTTGTTAGAATAAAATGAAATTTTGCATGATGGTTCATTAGCATGTTGAGATGCTATGTGAATTTTTGTGGAATTTTATGTGGCATTTTCAATTTGATTGCTATTTTTCATCTTTGTTGGTCAAATGTGCAAGCTTGTGTGACATAGGTTGGTAGATCTTATGTGAAATGCTCATATGGTATTGAATGAACATGAAATTTGGCTTGCTGGTTATAGACACATGATAGAACATGATGCTTTTGGTCCCACTCATTTCTTTACTGTTTTCATTGACTTATGATTTTTTGAAGTGAATGCATGTGTGGATGTTGTGGTTTGGAGCATATAATTGTGTCTGTTTTTGTTGATTTTCATTGACATGGTTCCCTTTGCCCAAATAGGCTAAAATTTGACATGCTGGACCTAGGATATGTCCTGTTTAGGTGTAATTTATTTGAGATTTTTTGGATTTGTTTTGATATGGAATTGAATGCAATAGTTCTGTTTGGATGTTTGGTGTTTCATTTGAACTAGTTTGCCTTGTTTTGTGCATGAAATAAATATAATGAATGATATGGACATGGGATTAATTGTGTTGGCTTTTGTTTGACATTAATTTGACTTTGGTTGGATATCCCTTGCTGTTTAGGAATTTTTCTTGCCTTTGGACCCTAGGCTTGGCCTAGTGGTCTAGTTGCTAACATTTGATTGATTTTTCAGGATGAAAAGGTGCAATGTTTATGGAGAATGATCCAAGTCAATTCAATTGATGTTGTTTGATGTTTGTACACTAACATAACTTTGTTTTGTAGGTTGTGAAGTTTGGGCTTGAGCTCATAGCTTGCCTTTGTTGTGCATTAGTTTGTATAGTCTGACTGATTAATACTTGCTGTTTATTTTTGTCTGTCTGAGTACTAACTGTGTTTGACTGTTTCCAGGTACTTTTAGTTGCTCAGTTCCTTGTGAACTTTTGCTTTGCTTTGCTTAAGCAACTTGCATTGAGGTATAACTTCCTAACTTCATGTAGTCTGGAGACCCGGTCTGTTATTTGACCGGGCAAACTGTCTGAAGTCCTCCTTAAGAGGCAATGTTTGTGATTGTTTAATATTGTGCCTAAGCAGGTAAAGTCCTTAATCAAGGCAATTGGTGGAAGGTAGGGATATGCAATCTATCCCCCACTATTCTTTGTGTCGTCCCTCTGCTCACACGGCTGTGTGTTGATGCATTGGGACACAAGCCCAAGATCTGTGCTGTCGCACAATCGAGTCGGAGTCATTGAGCGTAGAAGGGTCCCTCCATTCTGGACCCACGCTCCCTTGTCTGAAGCTCTCCCTGGTTAGGGATAAGAGTTGTGAGGTCTGATCCTCACTTCACCTTTCATCTGCTTCACCTTAGCCTCGTAATGGCAAGGTTAAGAGCAAACACAGCCCGTACAGATGACTTGCTGAGGCAGTCAAACCTATTGTGTAAGCCCACTTGTTTGGTTATAGTGCGTGCTATGTGGATATCTGTTTGAGGTGCTTGTTCTCATTTGATGTATGCTTGAATTATTTTGTATGCTTGTATGTTGGCTTCTTTCCTGGATAGGAGTAGTTTGCTTATGCAAGTAGGATAGAAAACTGAACTTAGGGTAACGATGCATGACAACACTAGGCTCGAGTCCAGCTCCCTGGTAGTGCGTCTTCCCCTGGTTTCTGGCTAGTAATTCAGTCCCTTTCAGGGGAACTACATCGCCCTGATCCTCGTTCCAGACGAGGTATGTAGGCAGGTGGTCGTGCGAGACCACTCCGGGCAACCTTTTTCTTTTTTGCGTGTGTTTACTTGTTATCTGGTTGTGTGTTGGGTTCGGATGCCGACGTAAGCCCAGTGATTGGCTGTCGGGCTCCACGTTTGCCCTTTTGAGTGCGTTTTGGTTCGGATGCTGACGTAATTCCATCAAGTGGTTGTCGGGCTCCATGTTTGCCACCCTTATCTGTTTGTGTGTTTTGTGTTGTTTGGCGTGCGTAAGCCGAACTACAGTGGCTCTGATTCTTGTTCCAGACAAGATATGTAGGCATAAGGTGCGATACCTTATGGAGCTCGTTCCTCCTAACCCCACCTGCGTTCCCTGTGTGTGTGTGTGATGTTTAGCAACCTATTCTTTATTTTAGAACGTGGATCCCGTCGAGTACGACGGACGTGAGGGGTGCTAATACCTTCCCCTTGCGTAACCGACTCCCTTACCCTTTCTCTTTGGTCGCAAGACCATTTCCTTTCCAGGTTTCTCTGAGCGTTTCCTTTCCCTATTCTGGGATAAATAACGCGCAGTGGCGGCTCTGTGTTGTGTTTTTATTTGAGTCTCACCGGTTGTTTTTTCGCGGATGCGACAGCTGGCGACTCTGCTGGGGATAACGATGTAGACCTATGCTGGTCCATCGTCCCTAAGCGAGTCCTTCCTAGCGTTTTAGGATTGGTTCAGGTTGCTTGTGATGCTTGATTTATTGCATTTATTATTCTAACCAGTGTATATATTTGCATTAATATTTGCATGCATCATACTATCATGCTGTTGCCGTCCTCTGTGCAGGTGGTTCCTCTGTTTGGGGTGGGTGTTCTGAGTGGGGCTAAAACCCAGGCCCGAGTATACACCTAGGACTAGTGTGGTCTCATGTTCCTCATTTGCTAGATCAGCATATTGTTGCAACGTGACATACCACAAGCCAGACGAGGTTCATTTGATAGTGCTTTCCTCTGTGGGGTACTCCACTTTGGTTGAGTTACTTCATCTGAACTATTGACTCTGGTGACCGATCATTTCCCGGATCTTTGGTTTAGACGATCTCAGGAGAGCTGCGATGGCACACCCGAAAGGGCAAACCCATTGAGTATCTCTGCCCGATTGTCGAGACTATTATCCGCCTTAGGATGACCTGTTTAGAATTTACCTGTGAGGGGAGGGTGATTCTTTCAGATGCATGTCCAGATGGTGACTATTTGTTCCGTGGGTCCTATTTATAAGTCGGAATTATGGCCACTTATTGCCGAGACGCCGGAATGTTGTCCGTGGGATTTATCAGTGGGGATCTGTTTATTTCAGGATTCCCCGGGCCGATTCAGATGTTGTGGGTATCTGCTCAGAGTTTTGTCTGGTGATGATGATGATGTATCTGTCTTCCGTTTATTTCGGAACCCTTGAGTCGGACTTATGGTTAATCAGTACCTCAGATGGTTGTGATCAGTTCAGAGATCAGGGCTGTGATTCAGAGCAACAGATGATCAGATGACTTGGAGGATGGCCCAGTGCATTGCATACATCTGCATCATTCTCATTTTGCATTCATCTGCATCAAACCTACGTCTAGCCATATGGGGAGTATTATGGATTGAGAATTTGGTTGAGAGACATCTGGATGTCAAAATGTTATTGGTGAAATATTATCTGTCTCGATGAAACCAGAATCAAAGGACAGAAGCTTCCTCATATGGATAGACGTTGCATTCATGCATATTAACCTGTTTGCTGTTTTGCAGGAATCATTGCTCGTGCTCGCAGAACTGTACCTTTGCACTCAACACGCTCACACAGATACTTCACCAAACGCAATACTCCCAGACTGATGGATCTTCCGAGTACTGATCTCCTTGAGCTGAAGGACAAGATGACTGAGCTGATCAACATCATGCAGGGTTTTGCAGTTGATCAGAAAGCTTTGGCTGACAAAGTTGAAAAGCTCGAGCGGGCTTCAGCTGTTAACAGTGTTGTTAATCTGGATGGTGTCTCCAATCAGGGGCTGGGTGGACCCAGGGATGGTGGTAAAAGAGCAACTGTGGGTATGGTAAATGACAATACTGGTGGATTTGGTGCTGCTACTGGTGGTGGGCCCGGTCTGGGGCATAATCTGAAGGACGGTCAGTTGCCTCCATTCTACGGGTTTGATGACGATAAAGAGGAGGACCGAGAAGCTGATCAATTCTCCATGCACAATGAGCCATTCGGTCAGTACAATGTTCAGCCTCAAAGCAAAGAGATTCAGTTGCTGACAGAGAAGGTAAGGGCTCTGGAAAGCCATGCTACTCCGGGGTTTGTCAACATGTCCAACATGGGGCTAGTTGAGGGGATTATGATCCCACAGAAATTCAAAGCGCCTGCATTTGACAAATACAATGGGAGTTCCTGCCCAGAAACTCATCTCCAAGCTTTCGTCCGCAAGATCTCTGCATACACAACAGATCAGAAGCTCTGGATGTACTTCTTCCAAGACAGTCTGTCTGGAGGATCTTTGGAGTGGTACACCAAGCTGAAGTCGTCTGATATCAAGAGCTGGCAGGATCTGGGAGATGCATTCTTTAAACAGTATCAGTTCAATGCTGATATGGCTCCGAGTCGTACCCAGCTGCAGGGTATGTCTCAGAAGAGTAGTGAAGGGTTTAAAGAGTACGCTCAAAGATGGAGGGAGTTGGCTGCCAGAGTTCAACCTCCGCTAGTGGACAGAGAGATGTCTGATCTCTTCATGGGTACCCTGCAAGGGGTTTTTGCTGAAAGAATGGTGGGTTGTCCGGTAACCAACTTTGCAGACATTGTGGTGGCTGGTGAGAGAATCGAAAGTTGGCTGAAAATGGAGAAGATACAAGGTAATGCTTCGTCATCAGGATCGAAGAAGCCCTTCGGAAATGGCCAAAGGAAAAATGAGGGTAATACCAGTGCGGTCTACGCTCAGAGAGGATCCAGTAGGAATCGTTACTTCCAGCACACCACTGCGGTAACTATTCCTGCTGACAATCAGCCTGCACAACAGCAACAGCAGCGTCAGCCATTTCAGCAGAGGTCTCAGAGGGTAGGATATCCAGTCAGGAGGAGGATGAGTGATCGGCATTTTGACAGGCCGCCTGTGACATATTCTTTCCTATTGAAAAAGTTGAAAGATATGGGGCTGGTACAGTTGAGGACTTTGGCACCTATGGGACCTGATCAAAGGCCAGCCAATTTTGATGAAAATGTCAAATGTGAATTCCATTCGGGTGCTCCCGGGCACAGTGTAGAGGACTGCAAAGCTTTTAAGCACGTAGTCCAAGACCTGGTGGATTCCAAGGCTATTAATTTCGCACCATCTCCGAATGTTAATGCCAATCCCATGCCGGCACATGGTCAGGCGATGGTGAGTGCAATTGCTGAAGATTCAGATCACGCCTATACGGTGGGTGGAGAGATTGACCGTGACTGGGAGATTGATCAATGGATAAGATCGTGCGTACCAGGGAACTGGAAGGCCTAACAGATCAGCACTGTCACTCGTCCGGAAGAGTAATGATTTCTGTTTTGATTTTATCTACATGAAAGCCATACGTGTTGCCCGACACGTAATGGTCCATTGTAAGGGCCACCTCATGTTTAAATTTGCACATTCTGCATCATTAATAAATGGATGTTTTTCAGTCAAAAAGCGGTGTTCCCTGTTTTTCATTTATTTTTGCAGTTTAAAAACAAACAAAAATGGCAATGTTTGTTTTCATTTTTCTTTTTTGATTTGTCTCGTCCCAACTTCAAAAATAATGCTCCGGATCTCATTGATAACAATTTGGTTACACCTCATATGACTTCGACAAACCGAGCAATCAGGCTGAAGAAAAGACGAAAAAGATTGTGACCTGCTGGAATTAGCCAGGTTGTTGAAACAAGAGGAGAAGGTGATTCAGCCGCACGAGGAGCGGGTTGAGGTTGTTATTCCGAGCACCGCCGAGGTCAGGAAGTGAAAATTGGAGCCGCTTCAGAGGCGAGTCAAGAGCAAAATGGTAGTCCTGTTGAAGGAAGCACGTGGATGCCTTCACCTGGTTATGTCAGGATATGCCAGGGTCGGATACCGGTGTCATTGTGCACAAGCTGCCATGGAGAGAAGATTGTCCTCTAGAGAAGCGGAACGCCGGTGCTACTTATCAGAGAGCTATGGTGACTTTGTTTCATGATGTGATTCATCGTGGAGTTGAATGCTATGCTATGACATGATAGCAAAGTCCCAAACAGGAGTGGGGCATCCGGTGGAGATAATTCAAACTGAGGTTGAATTCAAGTAAGTGCACTATCAGAGTGCGGTCCGGTAAGATGTTGGGGTTCATTATAAGTGTCAGAGAGGAATCGAGGTTGCTCCTGCTTAAAAAAAAAAAAAAAAACAAGAAGCACCTGAACCGAGAACGGAAAAAGAGGTTCGTGGTTTCTTAGAAAGATTGAACTACCTGTCATGGTTCACAGCTCATCTAACAACCACGGGTGAACCCATATTCAAGCTGTTGTAAAAAAAAAAAAAAAGATCAAACGGTCAGGTGAAATAATGATTGCCAAGGGGCATTGAAAGAATAAAAGGATAAGTTGCAGGAGCCTCCGATTCTGATGCCTCCTATGGAAAGAGACTGTTAATCTGTACTTGACAGCCTTCGAGGGGTCTACGAGGTGTATTGGGTCAGCATGACGCGTCTTGTCGACAAGAGCATGCAATTTACCTTAGCAAAAAGTTTACCGACTGTGAAACAATACATTCACTGTTCGAGAAAACTTGTTGTACTTTGGCATAGGCTGCTCGCCGACTGAGACAGTACATGTTGGTTCATACCACTTTGTGGATTTCCAAGATGGATCCGAGTGAGTATGTGTTTGATAAGCCAACATTGACCGGACGGGTTGCAAGAGTGCAAAATAATGTTGACTGATTGGTGATGCTCTCAGAAAGCAATCAAGGGGTGTATTGTCTGATTACATCGCTCTGCAACCCATTGAGGATTATCAACCGATGAAGTTTGAGTTCCCTGATGAGGACATCTCGAGGTGCTCTAATCGAAAGATTGAGAGTAACCGATCCCGGAGGAGGGGCCTGACCCCGAATCCGAACGGATTCTGATGTCTGATGGGGAGGTTGAGGTGAATGAGCTTTTGTTGCCCGGATAACGCCTGAATGCACCGACAGTGTGATTGTGCAGAAAAGGGTGGTAACCTACAAAGACTGGCATGAGATGTTGCCGTTTGCGTTGCATGGGTATAAAACGTCGGTACGTACGTCTACTGGGGCAACGCCTTTCTCGTTGGTGTATGGAATGAAGCCGTGTTACCGGTTGAGGTTCAGATTCCCTCTTTGAGAGTCCTAATGGACGTAAAATTGCAAGAGGCTGAATGGGTAAGGACCCGGTACGAAGAGTTGAGCCTGATAGAGGAAAAGAGGCTAGCAGCCATCTGTCATGGGCAGTTATACCAGCAACGGATGAAGCGTGCTTTTGACAAGAAGGTGCGACCTCGGATATATCACGTAGGTGATATGGTGCTGAAAAGGATCCTTCCTCCTCAAAACGATCGAAGGGGCAAATGGACACCCAATTATGAAGGTCCATTCGTGGTCAAGAAGGTTTTCTCTGGTGGAGCCTTGTTGCTAACGACCATGGATGGCGAGGATTTTCCATCCCCTGTGAATGCGGACGCAGTTAAAAAATACTTCGTATAATTGACCCGCTGGACGAAAAGAACAAAATAGTCCAGGCAAAAATGGGCATCCCGGCGAACCAAAAACAGAAAGAAAGGTTCGGGCAAAAATTAGGGATAAAATGAAAAAATGTACACCCGGCAAGTCGAAAACCTGAAAAGGCGACTTGGGTAAAAAGGGGTATCCCGGTGGACTGAAAACCCGAGAGGGCGGTCCAGGCAAAAGAGGGATTGAAACGAACAACTGCGTCCGGCATGATCGTTTGCGCTTTGGTTAAAGCATCATGGATAATACCCGGTAGGGATCAGTTGGAATCGTCTTGTTCAGAAGGCAGAAAGCATGGAGAGTCTGAGGACATATGGGGTGTAACCGAGTTGGAACTTGATGAGGTCACGGGTTTCACATTGCCATTAGGATAGATTTTTCCTTTTGTGCAATTACCTCTTTCCAGGAATTGCTTCCTTTGTATTGCTCAATTTGAGCCACACACTTTTCCAATCAATAAAATGCATATTCAGTCAAATAATTTTGTTTTTGTTTTTCATTACCGCTTTGATTGCAAAAACATCCGATTATTTTGATAAGGAATCTTTGCATTTTAAGGCATACAGGTTCCTTCCAATGCATGTTTATAGGATTGAAACTTGAAATCTTATTTGGAAGGTTGAGTGACCCAAGTGTTGAAATCTTGACACGCCTGGGGCACGGTTTTATCTGATGATCTGTTTTGCAGGTACTGTTAGATATTCTTCACTCACTTGCAGGTTGTGATGTGGAAGCTATTGGAAAGCAAATCCCCAGAGAGTCCAATCTCGGACGAAAGAACAGAAAGATGGCGAGGAGACGTTGAGACGTACGACGATCCTTGATGATAATCAAGAAGACTCTTCAAAATCGGAAGATTGGAAAGTCTGTAGAAATTCCCCGTAGAGTCCGATCTGGGACAGGTGGATTGGAGAGCGACGAAGAGACGTTGAGACGTCCGACGACCTTTGGAATTAATCAAGAAGACTCTTCAAAGTCGGAAAATTGAAAGTATGTATAAATCCCAGGAATACGTTTCTCGTCGAGCGCCGAGCGATTTGGAATACGGGATGATGGAGCAGAAAAGGTCCAGACGAGTCTGGGAATTCTCAAAAGTGGAAAGCTGATACGAGACTGGAAGGTAGATACCGTGGTTCGACGAGTCGATGGGTGTTCTATACCAACTTTTCTCATGTCCCGGCTAAGTCCCCAAGCAGAGTTGTGAGGATCAACTCCCCAGCAGATCCGAGGTCCGTGGACTTCTCCAGCCGAGTCAGGATGGTTGTCCCCGACAGGTTCAAAACGGTGTTTCCTCAGCAGCCAGGTCTGAAGGTTGTTATTCCCCGAGTGGAGCGGGTTTCAATGAAATATATCTCCAGCAATGTGCATCCTACCAGTGGATGGGACGAGTTTCTGTAGTAAACTAATACCTGCATCCCCAGCGGAGTAGTTTTCGTTCCCCTAGCAGGGTAGGATGGTTATCTCCAGCATGTTGTAGATTGATATTTCCCCAGCGGAGTATCTGTGAGTATTTCCCCAGTAAAGTCAGCAGATATCTGTGAGGGTTTTCCCGAAGCGGAGTCAGGATGTATATCTCCAGCAAGTCAAAGACTGGTGTATCCCCACAGAGTGTTGGTGGTGCTTATCCCCAGCAGTTTCTCGAGTGGATCGGGTGCAAAGGAGGTTCTTCCCCAGCAAGGGTTGCCTGATTCCTAGCAGCAGTGTTATTCCCCAGCATGGTGGAAGTACGAGCGGTGACGAGTTCCTCAGCAGAGTGTCTCGTATTTCCCAGAAGGGTCCCTTGAGGGGGATGTTTTTATTTTTATGCATTCATCATGAAAAAATAACATGGCATATTGCATAGAAAAATAATAAAGCGCGTAGCATTTCCATAATTATGGAGCATTACGCAGGAAAATCAATCATGCATCATATTGCACGCATCAGCTAGTCTCAAGCTGTGGTTACTGTTTGAGAGGTGGTTTGGCCCGAAAAGCAAGATGTTACTCTGAGGAGTCTAGCATCGTGGTTTCAATCGAAGATATTCCCCAGTAGTGCGATACTGGAGGAGATTTGTTTTTCCGTCGGACAGAGATGGGAAATATTTTGCGACCAGCGCAATTCAAGCCGTGGTTACCGCTTGGAGTTTTGTTTCATCGGGTGGTGAAGATGTTACTCCGAGGAGTTTAGCATCACGACGTCAGATCAACAATGTTCCCCAGTAGTGCGATATTGGAGGAGATGTTTCTGTCGGACAGAGATGGAGATAAAATCAGAAGACGTTACGCGATCAGCGCGATTTCCGGGGTTCAATCGGAGAAAAGAAATGCTGAGGCATGTTCTGGGGTTCAAATGGAGAAAAGGAGATACTGAGGTATTTTCTGGGGTTCAAATGAAGATTGAAGTTGAAGATTGTATCCAGGATGAGGTCCTTAGGATTATCTTCTGTTCATGTGTTACCGTAGACTCTGGCCGAGGCCAATGGAGGTCGTTATAGGTATCTTCTGAGGAAGAGTTACACATGTTACCTTCTTTATGAAGGTTTACCCTCTGATATGTCGCCCTCAGAGTGGTTTGATGTTATTTCCGACGTTGCCAGCGGATTTATCACGAGAGATTGGAAAAGGATATGCTGAGGCATTTTCTGGGGTTCAAATGGAGAAAAGGAAGTGTTGAGGCATTTTCTGGAGACGGGGTTCAAATGGAGAAGAGGAGATGTTGCGGCATTTTCTGGAGAACGGGGTTCATATTGGCGATCGAGTTATCGTCAGGCGACTGGGGTTCAAATCGGAGAGTGGGGTTCATTATTTTGGGCAAAAAAAAAAAAAAAAGTGCTGAGGCATTTTCTGGGGTTCAAATGCAGAGATCCGAGGATCGTTTGCGCAGAGAAAAGAAAATTTTGGGGTTCAAGAAAAGCAGAAAAAAAATAATAATCCCGAGCGGATGTGTGGTGTTCAAGCCATGGTTATCCCTGCGTTACCATTTATTTTGGTATCCAGGTCGACGTCTTTCGAGATTGTTTCTTCGCCGATGCTGACAGGCGTTGTTAATTATTATCCCATCAGAGTGCAAATTGTTCGTCTGTTCTTGGTATTCAATCACTCTTCACCCTGATCATCCGAAAGCCGAGGCTATTCGTATCGACAGGTTCACAGTGGATTGAATAGGGGCAGCTGTAACACCTCAAAATTTGCCCTCCTCTCTTGGGACTAGCATTAACATATGTGCATATCATTTTAGGTCATTAGGCATTGCATATTGCATATCATGTGGTTACATTGTGCAAGCCATTCTCCCAAGTCTTGATCAGAAGCTGAGGAAGTCAAAATGCAAGCCTAGGGTTTTATTGGACTGATCATGGGCCATTTGAGGATTGGGCTGCAAATTAGGGTTTCATGATTCTCAGAGGATATTGGTCTTCATCTTGATTGAAATGATACATCATCATCATCCTGGTTTGTTTTCATCAAGTGTTGAGGCAGATTCCTTGAGATTAGGGTTTTGACCACTGGTCAACCCTAATCAGTTGCATTGAGCCAATCAGGGCATGATTAGGAGATGGGGTCTATGATGGTTATGGGGTTCATTATGTGGTTATTTTGTGCTTATTGAGGCTAGGGTTTCACCCTTGAGCCATTTCAGTTGAAGATTGGAGCTCAGATTGATCTATGCATTGCCAGATTCATCTGTCAGTTGGAAGAGTCAACTGTGGTCAACTGTACATGATCTGATGGATTTGGAGGTGGAAATGAGTTGGATACACTTCATTCATGTTGGAACAAGTGTTATATGACATCTCAAAGCTCAAAAATGAAGAAAATCAAGTCAGGACAAAAACTGCCAAAAATAGAAAGTGACTTGTAATTGAAGTTTCCAAAAATGGAAAGTTTTTGACCTCAAAGCCACGTGTCCAAGGAAGCTTCAAATGAAAATTTGTCCAACATGAAAATTGTAGATCTTGTTCTCACCTTTCCAAAATGTCCAAGAAATTGAAAATCCCATGTATGGTTGGAAAATTATGGCTCAGTGAATTTCAAGAATGACCCATAATCAGGAGGCCATAACTTCCACATGGTTTGTCCAAATTGCAAGTTCTTTATATGCACAAACTCCAATTGACATGTACTTTCATGGTGCATAATTGGATTTTCCCAAAAGTCGTCAATGCAAAAAGTCAAATTTCAACTGGACAGTTAAAATGGACCAGGGGCAAAATTGTCCAACTGGTGAAATAATTGGAATTTTTGAGTGGGGATTTTTGCAACACCTCACAAATGGCATTTGAAACTTGTTGGAATCATCATTACATGCCTAGGCCTTGTGGTTTGGAATTTGACTTGAAAAATGAAATTGCAAAATTGGACACATAACCATTCACATGTGATTTTCCAAAATACACATCCAATGAGAGTGAAACAAGTTGCAACAGCTCACACATGTCATTTAGAGAGTGTGTGAGCTGTCCATGAGGTGGCAATGAGCTGGCATGGGAAATTCCAATTTTGCCCTTACTTGAAATTAACCATTTTCACTAACACCTTCCATTTGGCTAATGATTGTAATTAAGCTTGGATTAAGGTGAAGTATATAAACCTAATCACAATCTAATCATAACAGAATATCACACTTCCCAAAATCAGATCTGAAAACCTCTTCATTCTCTCAAATTCCTTCAAGAACACAAAACCTAAAAATCCATCAAACTTCATCCATTCTTGCTCAATCTTCGAATTTCTTTTTGATTTGATCTCCTCTCATCATCATCTCCATCTGTTTGTGAAGGTTGGAAGGAAAGAAGTGGTGAATCGTGACTGCACATACAAGCATCATCAATGGCAAATCGAGATTGTGTGCACTAGGAGCAAAGGCAAGTGGACCTGAACGCATCAATCATCTTCCTTATCACTCTAGTTCATCTGTTTGTGGAAATCGAAGCACAAGAACACCAATTCCAGCGCTGTCATCTCCAGGTGAGTGAATTTCGAATTTCATGAAATGCTTAATGGTTATATGCGTTTGAAAGCTCGTGCCATGTAGAAACCAGTGATATGCGTAGCTTTGATTATAGTGAACTATAGCTTAAGAAATCTGGATTTGAAGATATGTAGCCAAACCCTAGGTCGATCGATTTGAGAGATTTAGGAACAGTTAGGTCGAATTAGGTTGATGTTTGGATTGTGTGTAGTGAGACGAGTCCAACGGTTATCCACTTGTCCATTTTGGTGATGATTTGAAATTAGCGTGTTCTTGAGTGGCTGGATGAAGAAGACGATAGTTTCTGGATATTTTTGGCTTTTGATCTTTGATTCCATTTGAAAATTTGAACTGGACGTTTACCGCCCCCGCGCTCAACTAATTACAACTCTGCCATTGGAACATTCATTTTAATTAATTTAATTCATACAAATTGTTAAAAAATCACAATGACTTTAAAAAATTCATAAAAAATCATTAAAAAATCAGAAAAATGTAGGAATTTTTGTGTTGACTTTGTTGTTGACTGTAGGATTTATTTGACCTATTGATGGAAGTTGTGCATGGTAATATTTGTGTTTGACTTAGGGTTGTTCCACATGTGTGACATTTTGATACCTTGTACCAATTCCTTTGTGAAATGCTCATGATCACAAATAAATGCTTGGAAATTTTTGTGGTAATTGTTGACTGGCTGATGTTTATTTCCATGTAAATTTCATGAATTTTTGATACCTGGTCATTGAGTTACAAATTTTTGAACCTAGGTGTGACAATTTGTGTCACACCTCATTATGTCAACTTGCTGGATTTATTTGAATGACCTAGACTTGTTAGAATAAAATGAAATTTTGCATGATGGTTCATTAGCATGTTGAGATGCTATGTGAATTTTTGTGGAATTTTATGTGGCATTTTCAATTTGATTGCTATTTTTCATCTTTGTTGGTCAAATGTGCAAGCTTGTGTGACATAGGTTGGTAGATCTTATGTGAAATGCTCATATGGTATTGAATGAACATGAAATTTGGCTTGCTGGTTATAGACACATGATAGAACATGATGCTTTTGGTCCCACTCATTTCTTTACTGTTTTCATTGACTTATGATTTTTTGAAGTGAATGCATGTGTGGATGTTGTGGTTTGGAGCATATAATTGTGTCTTTTTTTGTTGATTTTCATTGACATGGTTCCCTTTGCCCAAATAGGCTAAAATTTGACATGCTGGACCTAGGATATGTCCTGTTTAGGTGTAATTTATTTGAGATTTTTTGGATTTGTTTTGATATAGAATTGAATGCAATAGTTCTGTTTGGATGTTTGGTGTTCCATTTGAACTAGTTTGCCTTGTTTTGTGCATGAAATAAATATAATGAATGATATGGACATGGGATTAATTGTGTTGGCTTTTGTTTGACATTAATTTGACTTTGGTTGGATATCCCTTGCTGTTTAGGAATTTTTCTTTCCTTTGGACCCTAGGCTTGGCCTAGTGGTCTAGTTGCTAACATTTGATTGATTTTTCAGGATGAAAAGGTGCAATGTTTATGGAGAATGATCCAAGTCAATTCAATTGATGTTGTTTGATGTTTGTACACTAACATAACTTTGTTTTGTAGGTTGTGAAGTTTGGGCTTGAGCTCATAGCTTGCCTTTGTTGTGCATTAGTTTGTATAGTCTGACTGATTAATACTTGCTGTTTATTTTTGTCTGTCTGAGTACTAATTGTGTTTGACTGTTTCCAGGTACTTTTAGTTGCTCAGTTCCTTGTGAACTTTTGCTTTGCTTTGCTTAAGCAACTTGCATTGAGGTATAACTTCCTAACTTCATGTAGTCTGGAGACCCGGTCTGTTATTTGACCGGGCAAACTGTCTGAAGTCCTCCTTAAGAGGCAATGTTTGTGATTGTTTAATATTGTGCCTAAGCAGGTAAAGTCCTTAATCAAGGCAATTGGTGGAAGGTAGGGATATGCAATCTATCCCCCACTATTCTTTGTGTCGTCCCTCTGCTCACACGGCTGTGTGTTGATGCATTGGGACACAAGCCCAAGATCTGTGCTGTCGCACAATCGAGTCGGAGTCATTGAGCGTAGAAGGGTCCCTCCATTCTGGACCCACGCTCCCTTGTCTGAAGCTCTCCCTGGTTAGGGATAAGAGCTGTGAGGTCTGATCCTCACTTCACCTTTCATCTGCTTCACCTTAGCCTCGTAATGGCAAGGTTAAGAGCAAACACAGCCCGTACAGATGACTTGCTGAGGCAGTCAAACCTATTGTGTAAGCCCACTTGTTTGGTTATAGTGCGTGCTATGTGGATATCTGTTTGAGGTGCTTGTTCTCATTTGATGTATGCTTGAATTATTTTGTATGCTTGTATGCTGGCTTCTTTCCTAGATAGGAGTAGTTTGCTTATGCAAGTAGGATAGAAAACTGAACTTAGGGTAACGATGCATGACAACACTAGGCTCGAGTCCAGCTCCCTGGTAGTGCGTCTTCCCCTGGTTTCTGGCTAGTAATTCAGTCCCTTTCAGGGGAACTACATCGCCCTGATCCTCGTTCCAGACGAGGTATGTAGGCAGGTGGTCGTGCGAGACCACTCCGGGCAACCTTTTTCTTTTTTGCGTGTGTTTACTTGTTATCTGGTTGTGTGTTGGGTTCGGATGCCGACGTAAGCCCAGTGATTGGCTGTCGGGCTCCACGTTTGCCCTTTTGAGTGCGTTTTGGTTCGGATGCTGACGTAATTCCATCAAGTGGTTGTCGGGCTCCATGTTTGCCACCCTTATCTGTTTGTGTGTTTTGTGTTGTTTGGCGTGCGTAAGCCGAACTACAGTGGCTCTGATTCTTGTTCCAGACAAGATATGTAGGCATAAGGTGCGATACCTTATCGAGCTCGTTCCTCCTAACCCCACCTGCGTTCCCTGTGTGTGTGTGTGATGTTTAGCAACCTATTCTTTATTTTAGAACGTGGATCCCGTCGAGTACGACGGACGTGAGGGGTGCTAATACCTTCCCCTTGCGTAACCGACTCCCTTACCCTTTCTCTTTGGTCGCAAGACCATTTCCTTTCCAGGTTTCTCTGAGCGTTTCCTTTCCCTATTCTGGGATAAATAACGCGCAGTGGCGGCTCTGTGTTGTGTTTTTATTTGAGTCTCGCCGGTTGTTTTTTCGCGGATGCGACACGTAAGATACGTTTTCTTTCGCAAGAGATGAATAACCCATTGAAGAAGTAGAGTAAAGGTTTGAAGCTTTTGAAAATTCTATGTAAGAAAACCTGATGTAGAAGTGTGCTTGAGGTTTTAAGCAAGAGGGTATGCGAGTATTGTAACACCCCGAATTTAATTAATTAATTAATTTGAATTATTTAGATTTTTATATGATTAATGGGTGTTTTAAATTAATTGTGTATGATTATGGGGGTAGGTATCCTTAAAATAGAAGTATGGAGGGAGTAAGAGTTTGGTATAGTTGTTGATAATTAATTAGAATTTTAATTAGTGATTGAAATAAATATTATTTTATTCGAATTAATTAAATAAATAAATAAAATAACTAGAATATGAGCATCTTAATTAAATAATGAAATTTAGTAATTTTACTTATTTAATGGGGATAATGAGAATTTTTAATAATTAGCCTATAACTATTTTATTTAATTGGTTGGAATAAAATAGAAGAGGAGAAATATGATGGAGAAAAAGAAGAATATTATTAGTATTATTTTATTAAAAGAAAATTAGAGCCAAGAGGGGTATGGTGGTAAATAATATGATAAATGAGGGCAATGGTGGAAGTTCCTAATTGAGGGGATTAGGTTAATGATAAAAAGGTTAGTAAGAAAGTTTGGAGGATTTTACGTAAAATAGAATTTTGTGGTGAGAAGAGGCAAGGGTTAGGGCTAAAGGAAAACTTCATTGTTAGAGCTTGAAGTATGCATCTTGTTGGAAAATCTAAGGTAAGGGTGGGAACTTGTTGCAATAGTAAAGGGTATGATAGAATGATAGAATGGAGAAACCCTTAACCTCCTTAGGTTAAGTGTTTTGATTCATAATTTTGAATTTGGATGCTATGGTGATTATTATATGATGATGATAGGATGAATTTCATGTGTCTTACATGTGTGTAGTTTTCTGTTTTGATGATAAAACTTATATTCACCATTGTTGCAATTTCGAAGGTTTTAGGCATAATCTTAAAGTTGTGATTAAATTATTTAATTGTGTTAAAACTGTAAATTAACTTTATATAATTATAGTATTACATGGGTTATAATTTTCTGAGCGTTTGAATTTTTACGGAATCGAAATCGGAGGTCCGAAAGTCCTCCAACGATGAAAAACGCTGAAAATTCTGCATTCTGTCCGTCACAATCGCGAGCCTTTTTTTATGTTTTCGGTCGAAATCGTTTTGGTCATAACTTTTGATCCATAAGTCCAAATCGAGTATCATTTGAAGCATTAGATATCAGAAACAGAGGGCTATAACTTTGTTTCAGGAATAAAATAATTTTGGAGATTATTTCATTGAAGTTTTTGGGGTTGAATAAGATGAAAATTATGTTGGAAAATTTAGAAAAAACAACTTTTTAGTAACGCCTTCGTGCACGGTTAATCATAACTTCCAACTCGTGAATCATTTTGGGTTGGGGTTTAAAGCATTAGAAAGGTGACTCTAAGAGATATAATGTGATGGTGATAAGTGAGTTGATTGATTATTATTCCTATGTGTCATACGGTGAACTGGACTTTTTTGTTTTTTTAATCGCAATGTCGCGGTTAGCAAGAGTCGCCACCGACTTTTCTTTTATCCCATAAGGAAAGGTGGAAAAGAACAGGAAAGACCTTAATTTAGATTCTTAGGTTCGGGAGGTACATTATACAAAGGGAAGGTATTAGCACCCTTTGTATCCATGGTTATCCATGGGCTCTTAATTGCTCAATCATTTATGTTTTTCTAGTTTGAAAAAGGTGGTTGAGAAATGTGTGAAAAATGTTTTGAAAATGAGAATTTAACTTTGTAATGATCCTTGCGCGAATGTATACAAAGTGGTTATCTCATTTAGATTTGAAAGTTATTTAGAAAAATATAACTCAGCAATGATCCTAGTACGGATGTATGCTAAGTGGTGATTTTCCAAAAAGGATGTTTTGAAATGTGTGGGGTGTGAAAAGTATTTTTAGGTTATGAATGAGCAATTAAGGGTTGTACCTGTCCGAGGTCTTTACCGTCATTTTCTATCCTTGTGAGGGTAAAACTGTCCTTACTATTGAGAAGTAAGTAGTTTATCCTTGGGATGTAGAAGGGTCATCGTAGGGTCATCGATAGGTCATTGAAGGCAACAGTAGTGAGGATACCTTAGCATTCGAAGGGACTATCATCATTTAACCGTAGGTTACACCGAAGGGTCATCGAGGGGCAAAGTCGTATTTCCGAAGGCAACATCCGAGAGACCAGGATTTATTTTATGATGATTTAATCGAAGGGTCTTTGCTAAGGGTATCCCCACATTCGCGGGACATGACCGTATTACGAAATCGTGGGGTAATAAAGAGAGGTCCGATATTATTTATTTAAAGTCCAGATGTTAACAATTAATTAAATAGCCGTAATCAGTTAGGTAATTAGGTCCACAGTAAATCAATGAAATCAATACATTAAAAATCAAGCTTGGTGATTCAAGATGAATCTCCACATTAAACTTAGGTCATCCAAAAGCCATCTCCTCAAGAGTGTCCACACCTAAAGTGGCATGCCTAGCCGGCTATTTCTTTGGAAGTATACTAGCCTTTACACCATGCAACACACGGATTAGAGCATTGGGGTAAAATACAATTGGACATTGCACCATAAAATAAACATAACAGTCAGGAATTCAGCCAAATGATGCAGAATCATGATTAGATAAACATAAAATGGACAACAAAGAGACAAAGCAGCCACTGTCCCGTTCGCCTCTGCTTCGCCTAGCGAAGGCTCAGCGAAGGCTCGCTGCAGGCTCGCTTAGCGAGGAGCTAGCGAGCGGCCACGGGTTTGGAATTTGGCAGCAGCATGACTTCCGAAAACCTGCACTTTCATGGCATTGGATTATAGGCATAGCATATACAATTATACAGGATATTCATACTCGGATTCACATGCGAAATCAATTTACATATCAAAACTTTAATCGGAATGTATCATGTATGTAAAGAATATCAATTGGAAACGTAAAACAGCGATGATACGCAAACCTGTGTGCAATTGCGATAGTGAAAGGGACTGATTGCTTGGAGGCCGGTTTGAGTTGGGCGGCGGTAGCTTCGGCGCGGATGGGCTGCCTTCAGGTTAGCAGGGTTTTTGCACCAGGGTTTCCGTTCTCCGTCCGTCTGTTTGTGCGTTTCTGTGTTTCTCCCTCTGGGTCTGTGTGTTCTTTTCGTGGCTGAGGAGCTGGTATTTATAGTAGTAGTGGTGGTGACCTAATGGGCTTAAAATGAGGTCCAAAATTTCAGATTTTCGCAAGCTTCGCTAGGCGAAGGAATTGCTCGCCTAGCGAGCGAGCCATTCTGGGCTTTTTTCTGGATCTGATGCTTCGCTGGGCGAGTGTCATGATGAAATGTTCGCTAGGCGAAGGGACTGCTCGCCTAGCGAGCAAGCTATTTTGGGCCGCCTTTGGATTGGGCCTGTTGTGAGCTGGGCTTTTGCCCATTTGATGTCAGTGCCTTGCAGAACAAGTCGGAGGGTCTTGAGGAATACTTTGTAATATCGACGGGCAAATTTTGGGGTATGACAGCTGCCCCTGTTCAATATTCTTGAACCGAGAGAGTAGAATGGTATGTGTCGTTCGTGGTTTGGAGGTGAAAGATTATTGAACACTAGAATGCCCCAAAAATTTGCGCTTGTCCATTAGGAGCTAGTCTTGATGGAGATGGGCTTAGAGATGCCATCCAGGAAGTTTGATGACGAGCTTCCGATTGTGTCGTACATTAGACGATGTCTGAAGACATGGATGTCATACCGGGTCATACGCTAGACCGTATAATGAATCATCCATCATGCTGTTGACTTCGCTGGGGAGTCAGCGTGTGCTATATACTGCTGGGGATAAGGGATCAGAAATGTACCTGTCCGAAGGTAGCATCTGAGTAGCAGAATGAGTCGTCCGTTAGGCTGAATCTCTTGAAAAGGGAGTAGTCGTATACTAGACTACCATTCAGAAATGTACCTGTCCGAAGGTAGCATCTGAGTAGATGAAGGTCTAACTTGGTCGTACATTAAACCATATCTGAGCAGAATGAGCCGTCCATTAGGCTGTGTCTACTTTTAAAGGGAGTAGTCGTGTATTAGACTACCATTCAGAAATGTACCTGTCCGAAGGTAGCATCTGAGTAAAGGAGTAGCCGTATACTAGACTACCATTCAGAAATGTACCTGTCCGAAGGTAGCATCTGAGTAAGGGAGTAGCCGTATACTAGACTACCATTCAGAAATGTACCTGTCCTAAGGTAGCATCTGAGGAGATGAAGGTCTAACTTGGTCGTACATTAGACCGTACTTGAGTTGTTGAAGATCAGAGTGGATCGTACGTTAGATCGTATCTGAGCTGAAGGTCCAAATGGGTCGTACGTTAGACCGTATTGGAGTTGCAGAATGAGCCGTACGTTAGGCTGTATTTGAAGAAGAAAGTAGTCGTACGCTAGACTACACCCCGGAATATACCGTACGCTAGGCAGCCTCTGAGGATTTGAGTATCCAAATGGGTCGTACGTTAGACCGTATTGGAGCTGTTGATAGTCAGAATGGATCGTACGTTAGACCGTATCTGAGCTGAAGGTCCAAATGGGTCGTACGTTAGACCGTATTGGAGTTGCAGAATGAGCCGTACGTTAGGCTGTATCTGAAGAAGAAAGTAGTCGTACGCTAGACTACACCCCGGAATATACCGTACGCTAGGCAGCATCTGAGGATTTGAGTATCCAAATGGGTCGTACATTAGACCGTATTGGAGTTGTTGATAGTCAGAATGGATCGTACGTTAGACCGTATCTGAGCTGAAAGAGTCATATGTTGGGCTGAATCAGAATGAACCGTACGTCAGGCTGTATCTGATGATATTTGTTGTATTTGTAGTGACTACCTGGGGTGGGCTTAGAGATGCCACCATTGGGAGGATGTCAGAACGTTCGTCAGATGGATTATATCTGAGAGCTGTATTCGAATCTTGAATGTGATCAGGAGGATAATTAGCCTGAAAAATAAAGTTAGTTTCATGCAATGTCATGATGCATGAGATGTTTTATGCTTTCGAAAATAACTGCGAACGATGTATGCATGCGTATGCTGTGAAATGATGTGATGAGTGAATTAGGCGTCTGGAATAAATGCGAGCATTGTATGCATGTATATGTTACGAAATGATGTAATGTATATGATGCGGTATGTGATGTGAAATGATGTAATGAATGCACTATGCGTCTGAAACGTTCTTCCAGGGAACTCTACTGGGGAGATAAACCTCAGTCTGCTGGTCGGAGACATTGGTATTGATGACCCTGTCTCGGCTGGGGGATACTTGATTTCTGTCTGACGATGAAGACACTCAACAGAGCCTGGCTGGGGATGGAAGAGATGACCTGTCGGTATGGTGGTGCCGACCTCTTCTGGGGAATAATTGGCGTTGCCGGGGAATCGAATTAGCAACGGATTCATTGGAAAGCATGGTTAGACCTTCTCCTTGGTCCTGAAGTCTCGTAGTAATTGCAATTTCCATTTTAGGCATGTATTTTTGATAAACATTAGCCATATTCAAATGCATCAATCAATTCAAATTAAACCAATGGACGTTTACGCAAACAAAACAGAGGAAATAAAAGCATCTTTTTTTTTTGGAGATAAACTTGTATTGATTTTGAAAGAGGGCCTATAAACAGGCAGTTTATGTACAAGGAGACAAAAATCCTAGTAAGAGGAAATTGTCAAGAAAACAAAGAGAAAGCTATGCAGGAAAAGTCCTATCGATTCTAATTCCACTACTGTCATTATGTCTTCAAGCATCTCATCTCCTGCTGTCGGATAGAGGTGATTGGCTTGTTCAGTCCCTTGGAACTTGGTTGAAGCTGACAGAGAACAGGACATAGTCATACGCTTTAATCCCTAATTTTTGCCTGGACCGCCTTTTCAGGTTTTCAGTCCACCAGGATACCCCTTTTTGCCCAAGCCGCCTTTTCAGGTTTTCGACTTGCCGGGTATACGTCATTATATATTTATCCCTAATTTTTGCCCGAACCCTTTTGGTTCGCCGGGATGCCCTTACTTTTGCCTAGGTACGTCGACCTAGCGAGTCTTTTTATGCGTAGTATTTTTTAACTATGTCCACGTTCACAGGATGCGGGAAGTCTTCGCCATCCATTGTAGCAAGTATCATGACTCCCCGGGGAATACCTTCTTAACCACAAATGGCCCTTCGTATGTGGGAGTCCATTTGCCCCTGGAATCACCTTGCGGTAGAATGATACGCTTGATCACCAAGTCGCCAAGTTGGTACACCGGTCTCTTGACCTTTTTGCTTAAATGTCTGGGTCATGCGCTTTTGATATATCTGCCCGTGACAAACAGCCGCAAGTCTCTTCTCATCCATCAAGTTTATCTGATCGAGTCGAGTCTGAATCCATTCATCTTCATCTAAGCCCGCCTCTTTCATGATTCTTAGAGAGGGAATCTGGACTTCCACTGGTAAAACAGCTTCCGTTCCGTAGACTAAAGAGAAAGGAGTTGCCCCTGTCGAAGTGCGTACTGAAGTGCGATAACCATGGAGAGTAAATGGTAACATCTCATGCCAGTCTTTGTACGTTACTGTCATCTTTTGTATGATCTTCTTGATGTTCTTATTAGCAGCCTCCACAGCGCCGTTCATCTTTGGCCGGTACGGAGAAGAGTTATGGTGTTTAATTTTGAACTGCGTGCAGAGTTCAGTAATCATCTTGTTGTTCAAATTAGTACCATTGTCAGTGATAATTCTTTCAGGGATGTCGTATCGACAAATAAGGCTATTCTTGATGAACCGTGCCACCACATTCTTGGTGACAGAAGCGAATGAGGCTGCCTCTACCCACTTCGTAAAGTAATCAATAGCGACGAGAATGAAGCGATGTCCATTAGAAGCCGTAGGTTTAATCTCTCCAATCATATCGATGCCCCACATTGCAAAGGGCCAAGGTGCTGTCAACACGTTCAATGGAGCAGGAGGCACATGTACTTTGTCCGCATAGATCTGGCACTTGTGACAGGTTCTGGAGTGATGGTGGCAATCAGCTTCCATGGTAGACCAATAATACCCTGATCTCAGAATCTTCTTGGCCATTGTATGTCCACTAGAATGAGTCCCAAAAATACCGTCATGCATGTCTTCCATAATCCTTTCTGCTTCCTTTCTATCCACACAGCGAAGCAAAGTCGAATCATGATTACGTTTGTATAACACTCCATTACTCAGAAAGAATTTAGCGGAGAACTTCCTCAAGAATTTTCTGTCATTGATGGATGCCCCCTCAGGGTATTCCTGAGCTTCCAAATATCTTTTTACATCGTGGAACCAAGGTTTCCCCTGTACCCTTTCAGTGTGAAGTTCATAACAGTGTGCTGGTTCATCTAATCGTTCAATGGTAATCCTGGGAGCTTCACCGTCCCATCTGACTCTGAACATAGATGACATGGTAGCTAATGCGTCTGCCAACTGATTCTCCTCTCGTGGAATATGTTCAAATGTAATCTCTTCAAAGTATGGGATTAATGTCATCACCCGCTCTCGATAAGGGATGAGATTTGGATGTTTAGTATCCCATTCTCCTTTGATCTGACTGATTACCAAGGCTGAATCTCCGTACACGCTCAAAAACTTGATTCGCCGATCTATAGAAGCTTTGAGTCCCAAAATACATGCTTCATACTCAGCCATATTATTGGTGCAATGAAAACATAGTCTGGCAGTGAAAGGCGTATGGTAACCCTCGGGAGAAATGAGTACAACCCCAACACCATGGCCCAATGCATTAGAAGACCCATCAAAGACCATAGTCCATCGGGATCCCAGTTCGGGTCCTTCATCCGGTTTAGGTTTTTTCTCATCAGTAACAAGCATGACATCCTCATCTGGGAACTCAAAATTCATAGATTGATAATCGTCCACCGCTTGATAAGCCAAATGATCAGCGAGCACGCTTCCTTTGATGGCTTTCTGGGTAGTATACTGGATATCGTACTCCGTTAAGATCGTCTGCCATCTCGCTATTCTTCCGGAGAGGGCAGGCTTCTCGACCATGTATTTGATGGGATCCATCCTAGAAATCAACAAAGTCGTATGATTCAACATATACTGTCTTAGTCGGCGAGCAGCCCAGGCCAAAGCACAGCAAGTTCTCTCGAGCAGTGAGTATCTTGTTTCACAGCCGGTGAACTTTTTGCTCAGGTAGTATATGGCATGCTCTTTTCGACCAGACTCGTCATGTTTCCCCAACACGCACCCCATTGAACTTTCTAACACGGTCAAATACATGATTAGAGGTCTTCCTTCAACTGGTGGTATCAGAATCGGAGGTTCTTGGAGATACTTCTTGATTTTGCCGTTCATCATTCCGTACCATCTCTTGATTTTTCTCAGTAATTTGAAGACAGGTTTGCAGGTAGCGGTCAAGTGTGGAATGAATCGGGCAATGTAATTCAAGTGTCCCAAGAAACCTCTGACTTCTTTCTTGTCTATTTCAGTACCCATTGCAATTTCAATTGACTCCTCCTGCGGCTGTATGGTCTTTTCTTCTTGTAGTACCAGCCTGGCAAGTTCTCCAGGGACTTTACAATCTTCCTCACTTCCATCCTCGGCTTGGTAGATCGGATTTTCAAAGTCATAATGAACAGTAGCGGGATTATTATCAATAGGATCCAGAGTGGATACGGATCTACAATTTGTTACGTGAGTGTGTGTAAGAAAGCATAGCTTGTTTGAAAGACGACAGGAAAAATAAAGAGCGCAATATTTGAATGCGAAAAAGTCCATTGATTTATTGAATATGAATATGCTTATGAAATGACAAAACCCTTAACAAATTAGCTATTGTGCCCCGGGTATAGACACAATGCTTTAAGAAGTTCAATTGAAAGATTAAAGATTTGCAATACTAAATGGACAATAACAATTACTCCTGACTAAAGGAGATCGGGATAGTGTCTTCATCCTTCCAATTATTGAGTCCGTCGCCAATTGTTGGGTAGATCCAGCTATCCAGGTCGCAATCACTGTCAGCATCTTCTACAGCATTGATTTGATCTTTGACCATCTTTTCAGAGCTAAATCCCAGACCAGATTTATCAGACTTGTAGGGTATGCTGATCAGTTGACCCCAGCCAGTACAGCCACCATCTTCAACCACAGCTTGAGCGTCCTTCAGGGAAACCATGGCAGGAGGAGCTCGAATAACCTCGGGCACAAGGGGAGTTGGCTTAAGGACAGGACCAGGCGGAGGAACCACTTCAAATGACTGGGACGGAGTCTCGAAGAATTCACCATCCATCTCAACGTATCTGAAGGTATGCACACTACTGACAATGTATTCTTCTTCCCCACACACAGTGACGATCTTTCCCTCTATTGGATATCTCAGCTTTTGATGGAGAGACGAAGCTACAGCACCTGCCCCGTGAATCCAAGGGCGTCCCAGCAAGCAGGAATAGGCGGGGCGAATGTTCATTACATGAAAGGTAGTGTTGAAGACTTGAGGCCCTATCTTGATAGGGAGAACCACTTCGCCATGGACAACACTCTTCGCACCATCGTAAGCACGTTCCACAATGTCACTAGGCGTCAATTCAATGCCTTTACAGTCAAGTTTGTCGAGCACGGCTTTCGGTAGCACATTCAAAGAAGAGCCATTATCGATCAACACATGAGACAGGGTGATTCCCTTACACTCAATGGAGATATGCAGGGCCTTATTGTGATTCTTCCCTGCTGGTGTCAGGTCAGCATTGGAAAAACCTAGGCCATCGTCAACAGTCAGGTTAGCAACATAGTTTTCAAACTGATCGACGGAGGTCTCCTGAGGTACATGGGCAGTCTTCAGGAATTTTATCAAGGCATTGGCATGAGATTCAGAAGATAACAACAAGGACAACATCGAGATCTTAGACGGGGTATGCCCCAACTGCTCTACCACATCAAAATCACTCTTGCGGATGATTTTCAGCACCTCTTCCATTTCTCGTTTGGCAACGTCTCCAGTAGTAGCTTCGATCGGTGTCTCTGACGGGGAAGGGTTGACTGGTTCCTTTCCTCGGTTTTCGGGAACTGGAGGTGAGATCTCTGGAGAGAAGATCCTTCCGCTTCGAGTAACTTTACTAGTCCCAATAATGTCATTAGGATTAGCAGAATCACCAACTTGCTTTACGCCATGGATGTAAACATCACCTCCATAATTCCACGGAATGGCTTTGCTTGAAGAATACGGTACTGGGCCAGGGGCAGTGATGATCAGGGGGGCTACCTTGGGCTCAGCCCTAATCTTTACGGGTACTCTGGGAGCAGTAATCTTCACTGGAACTTTGGACCTTGCAATCACAGATACTTCTTCAATAGGGTTTTCCGTCTTAGAAACCCTTTCAAAGAGAATTGTACGATCGTCCATCAGCCGTTGAATACCGTTCTTCAATTTCAAACAGTCCTCGAGCCAGAGTATGCAGAGATTGCAACCTTCAGTACAACCGGGAAATAAACCAGCTTGCAATAAATTCCTCTTTATGATCGGGAGAGGAGATGTTAAGTCCGCTACAGTAGTGATGAGAGAATCGTCATCGAGAGCATTAACAGCCTTGTCATGATTAGGCATAGGTGCAGTGATGACATTAGGAGTCTCCGGAGGCTCGAACTCAATTTCCCCAGCGTCGATCATGTCCTGAATTTTGTTCTTCAACAACCAACAGTCGTTTGTATCATGCCCAGGGCTATCGGAATGATATGCACACCTGGCATTAGGATTATAACGAGGCGAAGCAGTGTTGACATTTGCAGGAGGACCTCGGAGAGTGATTAAGTTTACCTTTAGCATACTTTGCAGTGCTTGTGCTAAAGTCATATTGAGCTTGGTAAACTGCTTTCTTGGTCTGTCTTGTCTTTGCTGGAAGTTTTGAGCTGGCGGGGCTGCGATTGTCACTGCTCCAACGGCATGGTCACCATTTTTCTTGTTATGATTCTTTTGACCATACACAGCATTCGATTCCTGCTTCCCATGGTAGGACTTTTTACTGCTTGTAGAAGTAGTTGCCTGTAACTTTCCACTTCGAATGCCGCTCTCCACCCGTTCACCTGTCAGTATAAGTTCAGTGAAACCTGATGAAGAACTCCCCAGTAGGTGGCTGTAGAATGGGCCAGTCAGGGTACCCATGAACAGGTCTACTAATTCTCGGTCAGTCATAGGGGGTTTGACGCTGCCGGCCAAATCTCTCCATTTCTGGGCATACTCTTTGAAGCTTTCTTTAGATCCCATAGCCATATTCTGCAACTGTAGCCGAGTAGGTGCTAATTCAGAATTGTACTGGTACTGCTTATAGAAAGCTGTTGCTAAATCAGTCCAGGTGCGGATGTCAGAGCTCTCGAGCTGATAATACCATTCCAACTGAGTGCCAGACAGACTTTCTTGGAAGAAATGGATCCATAGTTTCTTATCAGTGGTATGCGGCTGGATCTTTCTCACATAAGCCCTTAGATGCATCTGAGGACAAGACGCACCATCATACTTAGTGAAAGTGGGGATTTTGAATTTGCGAGGAATGGTCACATCGGAGACCAGACCCAAACTTTCGAAATCCAGACCAGGTGTCTTCTGACCCTCCATGGCTAGCATGCGTTCTTCTAGCAACTTGTACTTGCCATCTCTTGGAGAGTACTGTTCATTCTCATAATCTTCATTGTCGTCCTCAGGGTTGAAGAGATCGACATTCTCATCTTCTGAATCTGTCTCTGTTTCCTCTTCTTGATCCTTCGGAATTCTGATTTTGACTCCCGCAGCCTGTCCTTTAAGCCTTCTTCCCGGGTTAATGTAACTCACAGGTTTCTTGTCTTTCTTCTTCTCGAGCAAGAGAGCTTTCAGTTCCTTTTGCCCCTTGGATAAGTTCAAGATCATCTCCTGGAGTTGAGCATTCTGAGCATGGAGATCCTTGACAGTTTGTTCGAGGTCCATTTTTCTGTGTGGAGGAAAACCGTGAGAACACTGATCCCTTTAGAATACCTGTTATGCAATGTTATGTTATGCTATGCAATGTATGAAATGCTTTCAAGGACTTTTGAAATTTAACTTTGCATAAACTACCAAAAAGGGAAACTTTTTTTTTTTTTTTTTTATTTTTATTTTTATTTTTTTACAAAACAGAGCAAAGTTAAATCCCTAAGTCCTTGAAATGGTTAGTGTAATGCCATGATGTTATGATGTTAAACAAGCATAAACAAGTCACACAACAATCATCCCTAGGTTTTAAGGCTTGCATGAGTTCCATAGGTAAGTACCTTCCCTACTGAAGTTTAGTTGGTTCATCCTGTCCTAGAATAGTAACCGGGTTCTAGAAGGATCTCAGATCATCGACCTTTCTTTAAGTCCACTTCAGTGCAACGCCAAGTGGTTGACCGAAGCTTCCCTAAAGTCCAATCTCAAAGAGTGTAGTATCGAGTATCAACCAACCTCAGTCGGAACCGAAATCAGTTATCTCACTACTTTCTAATGGCTAGGATAAGTCAATTAGGGTTCTAAAGGTCTGGTTAATGCTTTGATGACACCACGCGAATGCCAAATTTCTCCTCAAGTGAACATGAGGAACATCAGGACATCCAAAGTGTCACATTAACCGTAGCTATCATTTTAACCATTCCAGTATACGCCGGATAGTCGCGATGATCTATTGCTACTTACCTAAGGTACACTAGATCCAGGTGTAGGATCTTTCACTCAAGCATAAAATACCCTCAAAAGAAGGAACAGTTGAAAACATAAATGATTTTTAAGGTGACCTCTCTTTGTTAATTCCCCAGCAGAGTCGCCAGTTCTGTCATACGGTGAACTGGACTTTTTGTGTTTTTAATCGCAATGTCGCGGTTAGCAAGAGTCGCCACCGACTTTTCTTTTATCCCATAAGGAAAGGTGGAAAAGAACAGGAAAGACCTTAATTTAGATTCTTAGGTTCGGGAGGTACATTATACAAAGGGAAGGTACTAGCACCCTTTGTATCCATGGTTATCCATGGGCTCTTAATTGCTCAATCATTTATGTTTTTCTAGTTTGAAAAAGGTGGTTGAGAAATGTGTGAAAAATGTTTTGAAAATGAGAATTTAACTTTGTAATGATCCTTGCATGAATGTATACAAAGTGGTTATCTCATTTAGATTTGAAAGTTATTTAGAAAAATATAACTCAGCGATGATCCTAGTACGGATGTATGCTAAGTGGTGATTTTCCAAAAAGGATATTTTGAAATGTGTGGGGTGTGAAAAGTATTTTTAGGTTATGAATGAGCAATTAAGGGTTGTACCTGTCCGAGGTCTTTACCGTCATTTTCTATCCTTGTGAGGGTAAAACTGTCCTTACTATTGAGAAGTAAGTAGTTTATCCTTGGGATGTAGAAGGGCCATCGTAGGGTCATCGATAGGTCATTGAGGGCAACAGTTGTGAGGATACCTTAGCATTCGAAGGGACTATCATCATTTAACCGTAGGCTACACCGAAGGGTCATCGAGGGACAAAATCGTATTTTCGAAGGCAACATCCGAGGGACCATGATGATTTTATGATGATTTAACCGAAGGGACATTGCTAAGTGTATCCCCACATTCGCTGGACATGACCGTAATACCGTAATCGTGGGGTAATAAAGAGAGGTCCGATATTATTTATTTAAAGTCCCGATTTTAACAATTAATTAAATAGCCGTAATCAGTTAGGTAATTAGGTCCCCAGTAAATCAATGAAATCAATACATTAAAAATCAAGCTTGGTGATTCAAGATGAATCTCCACATTAAACTTAGGCCATCCAAAAGCCATCTCCTCCAGAGTGTCCACACCTAAGGCGGCATGCCTAGCCGGCTATTTCTTTGGAAGTATGCTAGCCTTTACACCATGCAACACACGGATTAGAGCATTGAGGTAAAATACAATTGGAAATTGCACCATAAAATAAACATAACAGTCAGGAATTCAAGCCAAATGATGCAGAATCATGATTAGGTAAACATAAAATGGACAACAAAGAGACAAAGCAGCCACTGTCCCGTTCGCCTCTGCTTCGCCTAGCGCAGGCTCAGCGAAGGCTCGCTGCAGGCTCGCTTAGCGATGAGCTAGCGAGCGGCCACGGGTTTGGAATTTGGCAGCAGCACGACTTCCGAAAACCTGCACTCTTATGGCATTTGATTATAGACATAGCATACACAATTATACAGGATATTCATACTTGGATTCACATGCGAAATCAACTTACATATCAAAACTTTAATCGGAATGTATCATGTATGTAAAGAATATCGATTGGAAACGTAAAACAGCGGTGATATGCAAACCTGTGTGCAATTGCGATAGTGAAAGGGATTGATTGCTTGGAGGCCGGATTGAATTGGGCGGCGGTGGCTTCGGCGCGGATGGGCTGACATTCAGGGTATGACACTATGCCTACTGTGTTGGTGAAGTTTTTGTTCTTACGTTCGGTTAATGAATTATTGACACATCCCGACGATTTTGGTCATAACTTTCATTTTGTAAGTCTGATTTTGATGGCGTTTGAAGCGATAGAAATCTAACGCTCATACCTAAAACATGGTAGTGATTGTTGACATGTTTTAATAATATTCATACGCCTACTGTATTGATAAATATATTAGTTTATACATTTGGTTGATGAATCGTTGCATTGTAATATCATTGTGTGATAATTATGTTGTTATGTCGATGATGTTAAGATGTTGGTGAGTTGTTGTTATTTGTTGATATTATTCATGTGGTAACATGAATTGGTTGTTGTATGATGAATGGTGTGATGCATAAATGATGAGATGTGGGTGGGGATCCTTTAGGTGAACCTTATTGTGTTAATGCATGTTATTTGAGAGTCATGCATCTTGGTGGACGGGCTTCGGTCCAATTTTGGTGAGCCTCGATTCTATGGTGATGGGTCGGGTGCGAGTATCTAGTTCTTATTATGAGGGATTAGTGAAGCGTTACATATGTTGATGGTAACGATTTTTGGGGAGCCTCGATCCCATGGTGATGGATCGGGTGTGAGTAGCTAATTCCTATTATGGGGGATTAGTGAAGCGTTACCTATGGTGATGGTAGAGATTTTGGTGTGCTCCAGTTCCAAGAGGGAATCGATCCTATGGTGGGGATCATGGAGTGAGATGAACCTAAGTGTTCATTTTGGTACCATGTGCATGTTGAGTCGGTGTTGAGTACATTGCATAAGTGTTGCATTTGTATTGGTTGTTATTGATGTGTTGTTGGATGAGATGTTATTGCATATGATGAAAATGATAAATGAGATATGGTTTTGTATGATGTTGATGATAATTGAGAAGTTGTCGTGTATGATGTTGATTATGATTTGGATGTAAGAATGTGATATATTGTTGTGCATGATTGTGTAGATGTTGTACTCTATTATTCATTCTATATCATTATTATTGAAATGAATTCTCACCCCTTCTGTTTGAATGTTGCCTTTACATGGGCATCGTGCAGATACTCAAGAGTAGTATTGCTGAAGTAAGTGGAAGGTAGCTCTTGGATTACTTCTTTATTTTATCGCTTTTACTAGTGGTACCTTGCTCTGATCATGTAACATCGGGTTTGGTTAAACGCTTACTTTATTCCTTATGTTTGATCATGTTGAAGTCATAAGGCTAATTTTGTTGTTGAGAATTCTTAAGATGTTGAGTTGATTGATTAGAACTCTCTTATTTTTTTATTTCAATTGAAGTTGAGACTAGATGTTATTACTTTCTTTATCTTCCATAATTGTGATGATAATTCCACTGCGATGATACTTTAAAATGGAAGTGAGCATGCAGCGACAAGTTATGACTGTCTTATTTTGTGAATATATAATACCGATCAGATGAGAAGGATGTCGTGTAAACATTCCAGGTATGATTCAGATAAGTAGGATGCCGTGTAAACATCCTTATTACAAATGTGTGTATTGAAATTTACTGTTGAAACTCGTGTTATGGAGCAGGTTATGTGTGTTATGAATGTTTGACACCCTACGTGGTTTTATTTTATATTTAATTTATGCGATAAATTATGTGTGGGGTTTAGGGTGTTACATTAGTGGTATCAGAGCAGGTCGGTCCGTCCGGCCAGGTTCTTTAATTATGTCTGTTCCCTAATATTTGACATGTGTGTGAGAACACTGTCGATGCTTGTTTTGTTTTCCATTTGTAGGTTGGGAATGAAACAAGTGGGGGATAAGCGTTTGCTTCTCTTGGATATTCCAATTGTATCGAGCTTGGACATTATGTTGTTGCATCCAAGAGTGCAGTGTTGGCTAGTTAACCTGTTTTGAGAATGTTGTGTTTTTCTTGAACCCGAAGAGAGGTTGGATTCGAGGATGGTGTTGGTTAGAAAAATGGTGTGATCCTTGAGGGAATACGGTCAGGTGTTCTCGTTGGTCGATTCCTTGTGAGGGGGAAGGCGATGTTTTGGCTAGAGATGAGCCAGCGGTGTGTTGAGTATCTTGACATGTTCCCCGAGGATGTGTATGGTTTGTATTTTGTTGGAATAAGTTGACGTTATTCTTGGAATAAATTAGTTGGAGTTAAACCAAGTGTTTACCAATTGTTTTGATAAGTTGGTGCAGTGTGTCGCTGATTGCAAGAGCTCAAGTGATGTTAAAGTTGTGTTGTTCCTAACATTGAAGATGTTGTGGATTCGAGATTCCTGTCTGTCGGTCAAGTTGGGAAGTCTTTAGGGAAAACGGCCAGGTATGGTTAGTGTTGTTTCTCGGAGAGTAGAGAGAAGTGTGACGACTAGTGTTATGCCAGTGGTGTGGGATTCTTGATGTTTTCCTAAAGATATCTGCAACTTGCCTCTAGAGCGTGAATTTGAATTTGATAGAGGTGAAGAGTTGACGTTTGTATCAGCTAATCAAGTGAGAGAATTTGTGAAGGATATGAAACAAGTGTTTATGATGTTAGCTTCGTTGGAAGCTAGAGGACAAGGAGTTGTTCGTGATCTTCCTTGAGTGTGTGAATTTCCTGAAGTGTTTCCTGAAGACATCAATGATTTGTCTCCAGAGCGCGAAGTGGACTTTTCTATAGACTTAGTACCTGGTACTAGTCCAGTGTCGATGACTCCTTATAGGGTGTCTACTTTAGAGTTGGGGAATTGAAGAAGCAACTAGAAGATTTGTTTCAGAAGAAGTTTGTTTAACCAAGTGTTTCTCTGTGGGGGTGTGTCAGTGTTATTAGTGAAAGAAGAGGGACGGTAGTATGAGGCTATAAGTGATATGAGAATTGTATTTTGGGCATTGAAAGAGAACCATTTGTACGTAAAGTTTTTCCAAATGCGAGTTATGGTTTAAGAAGTGAGTTTCCTTGGTCATGTGATTCTAGTGGTGGTATAGTTGTGGATCTATCAAAGATAAATGTCGTATTACAATGGGAGACTCTGAAGTATGACACTGAGATTAGAAGTTTTTCTTGGATTGACTGGTTACTATAGGAAGTTCATTAAAGTTTTTTCAAATTTAGCATTGTCGTTAACTCAATTGACTTGAAAAAACCTATCTTTGGGATGCGCCTTGTGAAAAGAGTTTCCAAGAACTCAAGAAGAAGTTGATGTCTGCTCCAGTTTTGATTTCGCTGAATCCAAGTGAGTGCTTTGTTATTGTCGCATCCGCGAAAAAACAACCGGCGGGCTAAAACAAAAACACAAACAGAGCCGCCACTGCGCGTTATTTATCCCAAAATAGGGAAAGGAAACGCTCAGAGAAACCTGGAAAAAGCATGGTCTCGCGACCAAAGAGAAAGGGTAAGGGAGTCGATTACGCAAGGGGAAGGTATTAGCACCCCTCACGTCCATCGTACTCGACGGGATCCACGTTCTAAAAGAAAGAAAAGGTTGCTAAAACATCACACACACACACACACAAGGAACACAGGTGGGGTTAAGAGGAAGAGGGCTCGCTAGGACATCGCATCCTATGCCTACATATCTCGTCTGGAACGAGAATCAGAGCTACTGTAGTTCGGCTCACGCACGCCAAACAACACACGCATCCAAACAGGCAAACATGGAGCCTGAATGCCAATCACTGGGCTTACATCAGCATCCGAACCAAACAGACACACACTGGAACCCAGATGCCACTTGATGGACTTACACCGGCTTCCAAGCACACAACAAGAACAAACAAACAACAAGTTGCTAAGGAGTCGGGAACTCGAGCCTAGCAATTGTCAGACAAACACACACAAAAAGGAAAAAAAGTGCCCGGAGAGACCTCGCACGGTCTCCTGCCTACGTACCTCATCTGGTATGAGGATCAGGGCGACGTAGTTCCCCCCAAAGGGGGAGAAAGGCTAGCCAGAAACAAAGGGAAGACACACTACCAGGGAGCTGTACTGGAGCCTAGTGTTATCATGCATCATTGCCCTATGTTACGGTTTCTACCTACTTGCATCACAACAAGCTAATCCTATCCAGGAAGAAAGCAAGCATGCAAGCATCCACAAAACAAAACAAGCATTTCAAACAAATATTCACAAAGCACACACTATATCCAGTCCAGTGAGGCTCAAACAATGGGTTTGACTGCCGAAGCAAGTCGTCTGCACATGGGTAGTATTCGCTCTTAACCTTGCCATTGCGGGGCTAAGGTGAAGCAGATGAAAGGTGAGTGAAGATTAGACTTCACAGCTCTTATCCCTGACCAGGGAGAGCTTCAGACAAAGGAGCGTGGGTCCAGAATGGAGGGACCCTTCTACGCTCAAAGACTCTGACTCGACTGTACAAAGTACAAGATCTTGGGTTTGTGTCCCAATGCATCAACACACAGCCGTGTGAGCAGAGGGACGACTCAACAGAATAGTGGGAGATAGGCTGCATATCTCTATGATCCACCAATTGCCTTAATCAAGGACTTTACCTGCTTGGGCACAAATGTAAACAATCACAAACATCGCCTCTTAAGGAGGACTTCAGACAGTTGCCTGGCCAAGTAACAGGCCAGGTCTTCCAGACTACATGAAGAATAGAAGTCCTACCTCAAGTGGTTTAAAAACCAAGCAGCAGCAAGCAAGTTCTTAAAGAACTGTAAGCAACTAAATGTACCTGAAATCAATCAAGTATCATCAGTACTCAGACAAACCAACAGTAAACAACAAATGTTAATCTATACAGACAACACAAGTTAATGCACACAAGTGCAAGCTATAAGCCTAAGCTCAAGCATCACAACCTACAAAACAAAGTCAAGTTAGTTTATAAACATCAACCAAACTCAATTCAAATTGCCTTGAAGCAATCTCCTTAAGCATTGTGCATTTCATCCTGAAAATCCACACCAAATGTGAGAAACTAGACCACTAGGCCAAGCCTAGGGTCCAAAAGGGATAAAAAAATCTCAACAGCAAGTGAAACCAATCCAAAATCACATCCACACAAATCAAAAGCAAATGCAATTGGTCCCATGCTTATACCATTCTCCATTATCATTTCATGGCCAAAACATGTCAAATTAGGTCAAATACAACACCAAAAGTCCAAACAGAATGACTTCAATCAAAAGCATACCAAAACAATTCCAAAAATCCTCAAATAATTCACACCTAAACAGGACACATTCAACAAGTAGCATGTCAATTTTCAGCTCAATTGGACAAAAGGAACTAGGTCAATGAAAATCAAGAAATCCAGACACAATTATTCAAGCCAATTCAAGGCATCAACACATGCATTCACTTCAATAATTCATAAAACAGTGAGAACAATTAAGAAATGAATGGGACCAAAAACATGATGTCCTACAATGTGTCTACAATCAGCATACCGAATTTCACATTCATCCAATACCATATGAGAATTTCACAAAAGATATACAAACATGTGTCACACAATGTTGCCAAATGAACCAACAGTGAAGAAAAATATCAATCAAATGGAAAATGCCATCAAAAATTCCAGAAAAATTCACATGTTATCTCAACATATCAATGATCATTCATGCAAAAAATTGGCTCAATCAAACAATCCTAGGTCATGCAAATAAATTCATGAAGTTGACCTAGCTAGGTGTGACACAAATTGTCACACCTAGATTCAAAAAATCATATCTCAATCATCAAGTATCCAAAAATTACAAACTACACATGGAAATCACCATCAACATGTCCAGAATGAGCACAAAAAATTTCAATCATTTCTTTACAAGTATGAGCATTTCATGTTAAAAATGGAAAAACATGCAAAAAATGTACACAAATCAAAGATCAATAGGCCAGGTCAACATTTCTCCAAGCACAACTTATGTTACCATGCCTATAAAAAACTAGAGAGAATTTGGGATCTATCAAAAAAAATCTCACTAATTTTGGACTAATAATGAATTTTTTATGATTTTTTAAAGATTTATTGAATTATTAAATAATTATTTAAGATGTTAATTTAATTAATTACTACGAATGGCAAAACCGTAATAATCATGTCTCAGGCCAAAACGGCGCGTTCCACATTAATGCGTTGTCAGCGCCTAATTGGATGGATCCGGCGGGAAACGCAATTTCAAACGGCCAGGCAAAAGAAATGGATCTACACGCGAGCTTTTCCAGAATTTCTCCAAGAACAGCATGAATGTTCTTCATCACGCCCAGAATTCATCAAGAACAAATGGCAACCAAATCGAGCAAGCCTTATACCAAACTCTTCGTCTTCCAACGTACACTACGAATATGCTAACAATTTTGCCTAACTCTCACTATATCTCACGGATCGATCGATTAAAGTTAAGCACATAAAACCTAAAATCACAATAACTTCCTCTACAGTTAACCAATTCATAAACCACAACTTGCATGTTGATCTATGATGAACGAACTACAAGAAACACATAATAATTGCAGCAATTGAGAATTTCGAAAATGCACCTTGAAGAAATGGCAGATGAAGATCTGGAGGTTTCAAAGCGAAAGAAGCACAAACAGATGATGCTTATTGATTATGAAGTTGAATGGAAAAGCTTGCTCAGCTCCAGCATGCTCCAGGCTCGAAAATTCTCAAAATTCCATGGATGTGCAATGTATAAACAGTCGAGATTCTTGGAGATTTAGGCCATGGCTTGATGAAACAGTTGGAGAGGAAGATGTAAGGAAGATGAAGCAACAAAAACCAAGCCAATTGATGGAGAATTCGTGGAGTTTTGATGAATTTTGTTGATGATGTTCTTGAGAGAATTTTGCAATTTGGAGGGAAAGTTAGTTATGAACTTTGAGAATTGTGATTGTTAACAACATTCAGTTATGATTAGTGATATATACTCATGCTTAATCCTTTGTTAATCACCAATTAACCAAAGTGACTTGATTAGCATAATGTGAATTTTTACAAAGCAAGGGCAAAATGGACATTTCACCCTAGGGCTTGTGACAGCTGTATGACAGCTCACACACTCTCCAATTATCAGTTGTGATGTGTTGGCTTTGGTTCCATGTTGATTGGCTTTGTAATTCTTATTTTCCATATGTCATACCAAAATATGCAATTTCAAATGCAATTCCAAAATGACTTAGTCAAATATTGGACTTTTTAAGTTTATGACAGTTCAAACCATCTCCAATTGGCAAATGTGAGGTGTTGCAAAAATTCCCATGCCAAAATTCTCATTATTTCTCAACTTGGACCATTTTGCCCTTGGATTTTTAACTGTACACTTGAAAAATGACTTTTTGCATTGACCATTTTTTGATGAATTCCAACTATGCACCATGAAAGTACATGTCAAATGGAGTTTGCACATAAAAAGATCACTCAATTTGGACACTCCATGTGGAAGTTATGCCACTTTGATTATGGGTCATTTTTGAAATTGAATGGACCATAACTTGCCAACCACACATGGGAATTTCATGTTCTTGGACTTTTTGGAAAGGTGAGACCAAGCTCTACAACTTTCATGTTGAACAAATTTTCATTTTAAGCTTCCTTGGACATGTAATTTTGAGGTCAAAAACTTTCCATTTTTGGAAACTTCCATTACAAGTCACTTTCTATTTTTGGCAATTTTTGTCCTGACTTTATTTTCTCCATTCTTGGTCTTTGAAATGTCAAATAACACTTGTTTCAACATGAATGAAGTGTATCCAACTCGTTTCCACCTCCAAATCCATAAAACCAAGCACAGTTGACCACAGTTGACTTTTTTCAACTGATAGATGAATTTGGCAATGCATAGATCAAACTGAGCTCCAATCTTCTGATGAAATGGCCCAAGGGTGAAACCCTAGCCTCAATAATCTCAATAAAACCATGGGATGATCCCCATATACATCATAGACCCCATCTCCTAGCCATGCCCTGATTGGCCCAATGCAGATGATTAGGGTTGACTAGTGGTCAAAACCCTAATCTCAAGAAATCTGATCCCACACTTGATGATGACAAACCATGATGATGATGATGCATCATTTCAATCAAGATGAAGACCAATATCCTTTGAGAACCAAAACCCTAATCTGGACCTCCACATCCTCAGATGATTAATGACCAGTCCAATGAAACCCTAGCTTGCACTTTGACTTCCTCATCTTCTGACCAAGACTTGGGAGAATGGCTTGCACAATGTAACCACATGATATGCAATATGCAATGCCTAATGACCTAAAAATGATATGCAAATATGTTAAGCTAGTCCCAAGAGAGGAGGGCAAATTTTGAGGTGTTACAGCTGCCCCTATTCAATCCACTGTGAACCTGTCGATATGAATAGCCTCGGCTTTCAGATGATCAGGATGAAGAGTGATTGAATACCAAGAACAGACGAACAATTTGCACTCTGATGGGAAAATAATTAACAACGCCTGTCAGAATCGGCGAAGAAGCAATCTTGAAGAAACATCCATCTGGAACGGAGAAAGTCAGCCTGATCACCGAAACAATACGTCGACCTGTATACCAAAATAAATGGTAACACAGGGATAACCATGGCCTGAACACCACATCCGCTGGGGATACTATCTCTCTTTTTTTTGCTTTTCTTGAACCCCGAAATTTCCTTTCTAACTGATAATCTTTTTTCATTTTCTTGAACCCCGAAAAGTTTTTTTTCGCGCCAATGATCCCCGATCACTGCATTTGAATCCCGTTCTCCTATTTGCCAAAATAATGAACCCCATTCTCCGGTTTGAACCCCAGTCGCCTGACGATAACTTGTGATCGCCATTGTGAACCCCGATCTCCAGAAAATGTCGTAACATTTCCCTTTCTCCATTTGGACCCCGCTCTCCAGAAAATGCCTCAACACTTCCTTTTCTCCGTTTGAACCCCGATCTCCAGAAAATGTCACAACATTTCCTTTTTTCCATTTGAACCCCGGAATCGCGCTGACCGCGTAACGTCTTCTGATTTTATCTCCATCTCTGTCCGACGGAAACATTTCCTCCAATATCGCACTACTGGGGAACATTGTTGATCTGACGTCCTGATGCTAAACTCCTCAGAGTAACATCTTCACCATCTGGTGAAACCAAACCTTCAAGCGGTAACCACGGCTTGAATCGCGCTGAACGCGTCATGATGTTAAACTCATCCGAGTAACATCTTCACCATCCGGTGAAACCAAATATCAAGCGGTATCCACGGCTTGAATCGCACTGATCGCGTCATGATGTTGAACTCATCCGAGTAACATATTCACCATCCGGTGAAACCAAATATCAAGCGGTATCCACGGCTTGACTCGCGCTGATCGCGTCATGATGTTGAACTCATCCGAGTAACATCTTCACCATCCGGTGAAACCAAATATCAAGCGGTATCCACGGATTGACTCGCGCTGATCGCGTCATGATGTTGAACTCATCCGAGTAACATCTTCACCATCCGGTGAAACCAAATATCAAGCGGTATCCACGGCTTGACTCGCGCTGATCGCGTCACACCTCCATCTCTGTCCGACGGAAAAAGCTTCCTCCAGTATCGCACTACTGGGGTACAACAAATCTCAAGCGGTAACCACGGCCCGAGTAACTGATGCTTGCAATGCTGATGTTGATCTTCCAACCGGTGAAACCACTCCTCAAACGGTAACCACGGCTCGAGTAGCGTCTTCACCCACTGGCAGAACCATATCTCAAACGGTAACCACGGCTTGAGACTAGCCTATGCTTGCAATGATGCATGACTTTTTCTGCGTAATGCTCCATAATTATGGAAATGCTACGCGATTTATTTTTTCTATGCAATATGCTATGCTTACTCTACATGATGAATGCATAAAACGTCCCCCTCAAGGGATTCTGCTGGGGAGCACGAGACACTCCGATTCCGCCCTGCTGGGGAATAACACTGCTGCTGCTGGGAAAAGGCAACCCTTGCTGGGGAAGAACCTCATTTGCACCCAATCCGCTCGGGAAACTGCAGGGGATAAGAACCACCAACACTCTGTGGGGATACCTCGATCTTTAACTTGCTGGTGATATACATCCCAACTCTGCTTGGAGAACCCTCACAGATACCTGGCAACTTCACTGGGGAAATGCTCACAGATACTCTGCTGGGAAACAGCAACCTCCAGGCCTGGCGACTGGGGAAGCATTGATCTGACACCTGCTGGGGATAACCATCCTGACCCTGCTAGGGGAAACGAATGCTACTCCGCTGGGGACAACCCATGCAATCCACAGGTAGAATCAACTCAGCTGGGGATGAAGATATCAGTCTGCTATGGAAACTCATCCCATCCACTGGTAGGATGAACGCTGCTGGAGATATATTTCATTGACACCCGCTCCACTCGGGGAATAGCAACCTCCAGGACTGGCTGCTGAGGAACTCCGTTTTAAACCTGACGGGGATAACCATCCTGACTCAGCTAGGGGATCCACAGACCTTGGATCTACTAGGGATTTGGTCCTCATAACTCTGCTTGGGGACCTAGCTGGAACATGAGAAAAGTTGGTACAAAACACTCGTCGACTCGTTGAACCAGCATCCACCTCCCAATCTCGTATCGGCTTTCCACTTTTGAGAATTCCCAGACTTGTCTGGACCTTTTCGGCTCCATCATCTTGTATTCCAAGTCGCGCCGCGATCGTCGGAAAGCGTACTCCTGGGGACTATACAAACTTTTCAATCTTCCGACTTTGAAGAGTCTTCTTGATTAACTCCAAAGGTCGTCGGACGTCTCGACGTCTCTCATCGCTTCTCTACCCATTCATTCGTCCCTGATTGAACCCTACGAGGAATTTCTACAGACCTTCCAATCTTCCGATTTTGAAGAGTCTTCTTGATTATCATTCAAGGATCATCGTACGTCTCAACGTCTCTTCGTCATCCCTTCATATTCATTCATCCCTGGTTGGACTCCCTAGGGATTTGTTTTGTCAAAAGCTTCCACACCACGACCTGCAAGTGAGGGAAAAACATCTAACAGTTCCTGCAAAACAGATCGTTAGATAAAATCGTGCCCCAGGCGTGTCAAGATTTCAACACTTAGGTCACTCAACCTTCCGAATAAGATTTCAAGCTTTCAATCTTATAAACATGCATTGGAAGGGACCTATATGTCTTAAAATGCAAGATTCTTTATCAAAACAATCGGATGTTTTTGCAATCAAAGCGGTAATGAAAAACAAAAACAAAATTATTTGACTGAATATGCATTTTATTGACTGAAAGAAGGTGGTTCAAAACCGAGCAATACAAAGGAAGCAATTCCTGAAAAGAGGTAATTGCGCACAAAAGGAAAAATCTATCCTAATGGCAATGTGAAACCCGTGATCTCATCGAGTTCCAACTCGGTTACACCCCATATGTCCTCAGACTCTCCTTGCTTTCTGCCTTCTGAACAAGACAATTCCGACTGATCCCCACCGGGTATTATCCATGATGCCTTAACCAAAGCGCAAACGATCATGCCAGACGCAGTTGCTCGTTTCAATCCCTCTTTTGCCTGGACCGCCCTTTCGGGTTTTCAGTCCACCAGGATACCCTTTTTTGCCCAAGTCGCCCTTTTTCAGGTTTTCGACTTGCCGGGTGTACATTTCTTCTTTTATCCCTAATTTTTGCCCGAACCTTTCTCTTTCTGTTTTTTTTGGTTCGCCGGGATGCCCATTTTTGCCTGGACTATTTTATTCTTTTCGTCCAGCGGGTCTATTTATACGAAGTATTTTTTAACTGCGTCCGCATTCACAGGGGATGGAAAATCCTCACCATCCATGGTCCTTAGCCACAAGGCTCCGTCAGAGAAAACCTTCTTGACCACGAATGGACCTTCATAATTTGGCGTCCATTTGCCCCTTCGATCGTTTTGAGGAGGAAGGATCCTTTTCAGCACCATATCACCCACGTGATACACCCGAGGTCGCACCTTCTTGTCAAAAGCACGCTTCATCCTTTGCTGATACAACTGCCCATGACAGATGGCTGCTAGCCTCTTTTCTTCAATCAGGCTCAACTCCTCGTACCGGGTCCTTACCCATTCAGCCTCTTGCAATTTCACGTCCATCAGGACTCTCAAAGAGGGAATTTGAACCTCAACAGGTAATACCGCTTCCATTCCATACACCAATGAGAAAGGAGTTGCCCCAGTAGATGTGCGTACCGACGTTCGATACCCATGCAACGCAAACGACAACATCTCATGCCAGTCTTTATAGATTACCACCATTTTCTGCACAATCACACCGTCGGTGCATCCAAACGTTATCCGGGCAACAAAAGCTCATTCACCTTAACCTCCCCATCAGACATCAGAATCCGTTCGGATTCAGGGTCAGGCCCCTCCTCCGGGATCGGTTACTCTCAATCTTTCGATTAGAGCACCTCAAGATGTCCTCATCAGGGAACTCAAACCTCATCGGTTGATCATCCTCCACGGGTTGCTGGGCGATGTAATCAGACAATACACTCCCCCTGATTGCTTTCTGAGAGATGTACCAAATATCATATTCAATCAAAATCATTGACCCCTTCGCAACCCGTCCGGTTATTGCTGGCTCTTCAAACATGTACTTGATCAGATCCATCTTGCAATCCACAAAGTGGTATGAATCAGCATATACTGTCTCAGTCGGCGAGCAGCCTATGCCAAAGTACATCAAGTTTTCCCGAGCAGTGAATGTATTGTTTCACAGTCGGTAAACTTTTTGCTAAGGTAAATTGCATGCTCTTTTCGACAAGACTAGTCATGCTGCCCCAATACACCTCGTAGACCCCTCGAAGGCTGTCAAGTACAGATTAACAGTCTCTCTCCATAGGGAGGCAACAGAATCGGAGGCTCCTGCAAATATTCTTTTATTTTTTCAAAGGCCGCTTGGCAATCATTTATTTCACCTGACCGTTTGATCTCTTCTCTTGAATGGGTTCCCACGTAGCTGTTAGATGAGATGTGAACCATGACATGTAGTTCAATCTACCTAAGAAACCACGAACCTCTCTTTCCATTCTCGGTTCAGGCATTTTTTTGTTGTTTTTTTTTTTTATATATTTTTTTATTATATATTTTTTTTAAGCAGGATCAACCTCGATTCCTCTCTTACTTACAATAAACCCCCAACGGCTTACCGGCCCGCACTCTGATAGTGCACTTATTTGAATTCAACCTCAGTTTGAATTGTCTCAACTGGTCCACTCAACTTGGCCAGATCTGCCAGATGCCCCTTTCCTGTTTGGGACTTTGCTATCATGTCATAGCATAGCATTCAACTTCATGATGAATCACATCATGAAACAAAGTCACCATGGCTCTCTGATACGTGGCACCGGCGTTCTGCTTCTCTAGAGGACAGTCTTCTCTCCATGGTAGCTTGTGCACAACGACATCGGTATCCGACCTTGGCATATCCTGACATGACCAGGCGAAGGTATCCACATGTCCCTTCAACGGGACTACCATTCTGCTCTCGACTCGCCGCTGAAGCGGCCTCATTTTCCTATTTCCTTCCTGACCTCGGCGGTGCTTGGAATGACAATCTCAACCCACTCTTCATGCGGCTGAATCACCTTCTCCTCTTGTTTAACACCCTGACTAATTCCAGCAGATCACAATCTTCTTCGCCTTCTTCTTCGGCATGATAGATCGGATTGTCGAAGTCATATGAGGTGTAACCAAATCGTTATCAACGAGATCCGGAGAATTATTTTTAAAGTTGAGACGAGACAAATCAAAAAAAGGGAAAATGAAAACAAACATTGCCATTTTTAGTTATTTTTAAACTGCCAAAATAAATGAAAAACAGGGAACACCGCTTTTTGACTGAAAAACATCCATTTATTAATGATGCAGAAATGTTGCAAATGTAAACATGAGGTGGCCCTTACAATGAACCATTACGTGTCGGGCAACACGTATGGCTTTCATGCAGATAAAAACTGAAAACAGAAATTATTACTCTTCAGGATGAGTGACCGTGCTGATCTTTTTAGGCATTCCAGTTGCCTGGTACGCACGATCTTATCCATTGATCAATCTCCCAGTCACTGTCAGTTTCTTTACTCACCGTACCGGTGTGACATGAGTCTAGCATTCCCGCACTGATGAATGTAAACATCGGACGACGTCCTCTATTTTGCTCAGACGAGTCTTGATCTGGCTGATAGCCAATCCCAAACATATCCGCCTTTACCACAATGCCTATGATCTGTCCCCAGCCTGGGATCCCCCCATTTCTCACCACTTCCAATGCCTGCTTGTAAGAAGAAATGGACGGCTTTTTCTCTTTCTCAACACCAATGGCATTCTCCACCCTGACGGTTTCAACTGCCCGACTGGGTGCTTTACATCTTATATCGTCCATTTCTGCTTCCATCATTCTCTGGACCGATTCCCCAATTACTACACCCCCATTTTTAGCGATGGTTGCACAACGATCATCAACACAAGGGAAAGCTCCATTTCTCGTCGGACGTCTTAGGGCCACAGGCACTGGCATTTTTAACTGATCCTTCTCAGTCACCTCTATCCCCTTCTTGTCCTTCGACATCATTTCCACTTTTACAAGACCAAGCCTTGTCACGGGGTTAGCACTATCATTTGTCGTCGGTGCAAAGCTGATTGTCTTAGAATCCACCAAGTCCTGGACCACATGCTTAAAAGCTTTTCAATCCTCAACATGGTGTCCCGGTGCCCCAGCATGGAACTCACACCTGACATTCTCATCGTAACTAGCAACCCTCTGATCCGGTTTCCCTGGAACCAATGTCCTCGGTTGCACCAACCCAAGATCTTTCAACCTTTTAAACAGAGAGGCGTAAGTCACATGAGGCTTATTGAAATGACGGTCTGTCGTCCTCCTTCTCACTTGGCCCCCAGTTCTTTGTGTCCTCTGTAGAGGTGGTGGTTGCCGTTGTGGTACAGATTGACTACTAGTAGGGATCGTTGCCGTATCAGCATATGGGTGATAACGATCCTTACCGCGTTCTCTTTTGGCCTTCACACCACCTGCTTCAACTTCCTTCTTGAGAGGACCATTGTCAGGGGTCTTCTTTACTGCAGACGACAGAGCCTCTTCCTGAATCTTCTCCGTTACCAGCCATTTCTCAATCTTCCCCACCCTCTCAGCAATTACCTTCTGCCCCAAGGCAATCCCCTGCACGACTTTGAACAACTCTCTCATCATCTCTTTCAGTTCGAGGATGTCGGCTTTATGTGGCTCCATTGGTCTGAGTTTGTTGAGCCTGGGGAAGTATCTGTGAGGACGTGTTGCGTGCAGGGGAATGACTCTACGTTCACGAGCAACAATTCCTGAAACAACCAAGCACGTCAGAAACCAATACCTGCAAAATAAAACACAAGTTATTATGATTATGCATGAATTCAGTGTTTATCCACATGAGGAATACTTTGTCTCTTGATCTTGGCTTCATCGAGACAAATAATAACCTGGCAGCAATATTCTGATATTCAGCATTTGATTCATCATACAGATCAGAGATATATGATTTAGCAAAAACACCCCCAACCATGTGTGTGCAGTGCGAGAGCATACGGAAAAGCAAATAAAGCTTGAAGATCGATCAATGAATGAAAACAAACATCACATAGAAAAATGCACAATAAGTGCCATAGTCATACATCAGCTGATATAAATCCCCAGAATCGGGAAAGAAATACAAGCAACTGAATTCCGTCAACAAGCCTGACGGTAATCCACACAGATGAAAGGCTAGCCTGATGAGGGTCCTACAGACGGCCCTATATCATCACCCATCCTTGCGAACTCTGCGGCGAACCTGAGCTCGGTGTTCTCCTGCTGTAATCTCCCTACTTCCTTCTGGTGAATCTTCATCTGCCTGAAGTAGTGGTCTCTCTCGGCCATGTAATGATCCCTCTCGGCGATGATCTTCAGATTCTCCGCCTCCTTAACCTTCAGCTTGGCTTCCCACTCAGCAATGAGAACTCTGACTCTGTCATCCCTCTGATCTTTGACAAGGATTTGCCTCCTCTTCTCATCCTCAATGACCTTTGCAGCTCTGGCTAGCTTCTCCTTAGTGATGTCGTGCTCTCTGGTAGATGACGCTAAGGCTTGGCTGACCTTCCCATAATAGGCAGTATCCATCTCAAAGCGCTTTGCTTCCAAGGCATGTCGCTTGTCTTGATCTTCCATCTTTACTTTGATCTCCTGGTTGGCCATCTGAACCCGAGCAACAGTCATCTCCAATTCCGCTTTCTCTGTAAGCAACTGATCTCTGGCTCTCTTCATCTCAAGGAACTCTTCCATACTAACGGTGGAAGTCGGACCCTCAATCATAGGACGCCCAAGATCACCTCCCGGAAATGGTAGATAGGTAATCTCAATTCTCTTCCGCAACCAATCATCAAATGGAGGGAAAGACCGACAGTTGACCTTCCCATAAGGAACTTTGCCCTTTCTCTGAATGTTGCGCCATGCCCCTGACACTTGCATCAACCTAGCCTGATTGCCCTCAACTGAGAAGTAAAAGGACTCCTGAATCTCTCGCTCGAGAGGAGGAACCTCCATGGCAAACCCCATCTGTCTCCTAAGAAGTGTCGGATTGTAGTTAATGCAACCCTGAACTCCTATGAGAGGCACATTGGGGAATCTCCCATAGCTATATATGAAATCCCGTCCAGCCAAACCATTATGAGTCCATGCTATGTCATCAGCCCTCAAACCCATCAACCTGAATGACCACTTGACAGTGGGATCAATCTGAGCAAAAGCACCTCGGGAAGGCAAATATCCCATAAACCACCGGAATAGCAACTGAGCACAGCACCGGATCAAACCCCCACGCCGCTTCTCGTTCCTGTTATGAACCGAGTAGTAAACATCCCCGATCAGAGTAGGAATAGGGTTTCTCTGCATGAACAACCTAATAGCATTATGGTCCACAAAATTCTTCTGATTAGGAAACAAAACAATCCCATAAATGCTCACAGCAATCAATGCGCAAACCGTCTTCCAGTTACCCATAGCAGCATGTTCCTTGGCATTAGCCTCCAAGAAACTCAAATGAAATCCAGGTAATTTTCCTTTCTCCTTCAAACCCTCCTTGACCATTTCCGAACTCAAATAAAGAGCACGGGAAATCCCAAGGACATCGGGCTCCACCCTAGTAACATGGAAAGGAATCTGATCTCGGATCTGCATACCCAGAATGCTAGCATAGTCCTCCATCAGAGGTCCCAACAAATAATCTGGAAATACAAAGCATCTCAGCCCCGGGTCATAGAACTGGAGAAGAGTATGAATGGCACTTCTGTCACTGTCTGTGAGTCTGAAAACCATCTTCAGAATACTACCGTATGACTCTCTGAACATCCCTACATGGTCGGGTGTAATCAATGCTATCATATCCTTCAGCACACTGATCTCTGGGTCAAAGAAGCTATAGGCAACATCATCCTTCAAGTCGGGTCTTCTCATATCTGGGCAGAAAGTCTCTCAACCAGGATCTCGATCAAAAGGGTCCCTGCATATGGGTAAACATGTATTAGATGCAGGTAAATGCAATATGTAATGATGCTGATGAATGAATGCAATGCATTGCCATCCTCCAAGTCATCTGATCATCTGCACCGAAACCTGGTCTCTGAACTGATCATAACCATCTGAGGGAACAAGTAACCACCAATCCGATCCACGGGTTCCGAAATAAACGGAAGAAAGATACATCATCATCACCATCAGACAATCTCTGAACAGACCCATAATCATCTGAATCGGCCCAGGGAATCCTGAAATAAACGGATCCCCACTGATAAATAACTCGGACAGCACTTCGGCGTCTCGACAATAAACGGCCATAAATCCGACTTATAAATAGGACTCTGATCCACGGAACAAAAAGTCACCATCTGAGTCACCATCTGAACATGCATCTGTAAGAATTATCCCTCCCCTCACAGGTAAATTCTAAACAGGTCATCCTAAGGCGGATAATAGTCTCGACAATCGGGCAGAGATACTCAATGGGTTTGCCCTTTCGGGTGTGCCATTGTAACTCTCTTAAGATCGTCTAAACCAAAGATCCGGGAAATGATCGGTCACCAGAGTCAACAGCCCAAAAGAGATAACCCAACCAAAGTGGAAAACCCCACTTGAAGAGCACTTCTCAGATGAACCTCGTCCGGCTTGTGGTATGTCACGTCGCAACATCATGCCCAACCGACACGTGAGCGACGCGAGACCACGCTAATCCTAGGTGTATACTCGGGCCTGGGTTTTAGCCCCACTCAAAACACCCACCCCAAACAGAGGAACCACCTGCATAGAGGACGGCAACACGATAATATGATGCGTGCAAATATTTATGCCAATATATACACTGTTAGAATAATAAATGCAATAAATAAAGCAAAACAAGCAACCTAAACTATCCTAGAACGCTAGGAAGGACTCGCTTAGGGAAGATGGACCAGCATAGGTCAACATCTTGCATGTCCCCAGCAGAGTCGCCAGCTGTCGCATCCGCGAAAAAACAATCGGCGGGCTAAAACAAAAACACAAACAGAGCCGCCACTGCGCGTTATTTATCCCAAAATAGGGAAAGGAAACGCTCAGAGAAACCTGGAAAAAGCATGGTCTCGCGACCAAAGAGAAAGGGTAAGGGAGTCGATTACGCAAGGGGAAGGTATTAGCACCCCTCACGTCCGTCGTACTCGACGGGATCCACGTTCTAAAAGAAAGAAAAGGTTGCTAAAACATCACACACACACACACAAGGAACACAGGTGGGGTTAAGAGGAAGAGGGCTCGCTAGGACATCGCATCCTATGCCTACATATCTCGTCTGGAACGAGAATCAGAGCTACTGTAGTTCGGCTCACGCACGCCAAACAACACACGCATCCAAACAGGCAAACATGGAGCCTGAATGCCAATCACTGGGCTTACATCAGCATCCGAACCAAACAGACACACACTGGAACCCAGATGCCACTTGATGGACTTACACCGGCTTCCAAGCACACAACAAGAACAAACAAACAACAAGTTGCTAAGGAGTCGGGAACTCGAGCCTAGCAATTGTCAGACAAACACACACAAAAAGGAAAAAAAAGTGCCCGGAGAGACCTCGCACGGTCTCCTGCCTACGTACCTCATCTGGTATGAGGATCAGGGCGACGTAGTTCCCCCCAAAGGGGGAGAAAGGCTAGCCAGAAACAAAGGGAAGACACACTACCAGGGAGCTGTACTCGAGCCTAGTGTTATCATGCATCATTGCCCTATGTTACGGTTTCTACCTACTTGCATCACAACAAGCTAATCCTATCCAGGAAGAAAGCAAGCATGCAAGCATCCACAAAACAAAACAAGCATTTCAAACAAATATTCACAAAGCACACACTATATCCAGTCAAGTGAGGCTCAAACAATGGGTTTGACTGCCGAAGCAAGTCGTCTGCACATGGGTAGTATTCGCTCTTAACCTTGCCATTGCGGGGCTAAGGTGAAGCAGATGAAAGGTGAGTGAAGATTAGACTTCACAGCTCTTATCCCTGACCAGGGAGAGCTTCAGACAAAGGAGCGTGGGTCCAGAATGGAGGGACCCTTCTACGCTCAAAGACTCTGACTCGACTGTACAAAGTACAAGATCTTGGGTTTGTGTCCCAATGCATCAACACACAGCCGTGTGAGCAGAGGGACGACTCAACAGAATAGTGGGAGATAGGCTGCATATCTCTATGATCCACCAATTGCCTTAATCAAGGACTTTACCTGCTTGGGCACAAATGTAAACAATCACAAACATCGCCTCTTAAGGAGGACTTCAGACAGTTGCCTGGCCAAGTAACAGGCCAGGTCTTCCAGACTACATGAAGAATAGAAGTCCTACCTCAAGTGGTTTAAAAACCAAGCAGCAGCAAGCAAGTTCTTAAAGAACTGTAAGCAACTAAATGTACCTGAAATCAATCAAGTATCATCAGTACTCAGACAAACCAACAGTAAACAACAAATGTTAATCTATACAGACAACACAAGTTAATGCACACAAGTGCAAGCTATAAGCCTAAGCTCAAGCATCACAACCTACAAAACAAAGTTAAGTTAGTTTATAAACATCAACCAAACTCAATTCAAATTGCCTTGAAGCAATCTCCTTAAGCATTGTGCATTTCATCCTGAAAATCCACACCAAATGTGAGAAACTAGACCACTAGGCCAAGCCTAGGGTCCAAAAGGGATAAAAAAATCTCAACAGCAAGTGAAACCAATCCAAAATCACATCCACACAAATCAAAAGCAAATGCAATTGGTCCCATGCTTATACCATTCTCCATTATCATTTCATGGCCAAAACATGTCAAATTAGGTCAAATACAACACCAAAAGTCCAAACAGAATGACTTCAATCAAAAGCATACCAAAACAATTCCAAAAATCCTCAAATAATTCACACCTAAACAGGACACATTCAACAAGTAGCATGTCAATTTTCAGCTCAATTGGACAAAAGGAACTAGGTCAATGAAAATCAAGAAATCCAGACACAATTATTCAAGCCAATTCAAGGCATCAACACATGCATTCACTTCAATAATTCATAAAACAGTGAGAACAATTAAGAAATGAACGGGACCAAAAACATGATGTCCTACAATGTGTCTACAATCAGCATACCGAATTTCACATTCATCCAATACCATATGAGAATTTCACAAAAGATATACAAACATGTGTCACACAATATTGCCAAATGAACCAACAGTGAAGAAAAATATCAATCAAATGGAAAATGCCATCAAAAATTCCAGAAAAATTCACATGTTATCTCAACATATCAATGATCATTCATGCAAAAAATTGGCTCAATCAAACAATCCTAGGTCATGCAAATAAATTCATGAAGTTGACCTAGCTAGGTGTGACACAAATTGTCACACCTAGATTCAAAAAATCATATCTCAATCATCAAGTATCCAAAAATTACAAACTACACATGGAAATCACCATCAACATGTCCAGAATGAGCACAAAAAATTTCAATCATTTCTTTACAAGTATGAGCATTTCATGTTAAAAATGGAAAAACATGCAAAAAATGTACACAAATCAAAGATCAATAGGCCAGGTCAACATTTCTCCAAGCACAACTTATGTTACCATGCCTATAAAAAACTAGAGAGAATTTGGGATCTATCAAAAAAAATCTCACTAATTTTGGACTAATAATGAATTTTTTATGATTTTTTAAAGATTTATTGAATTATTGAATAATTATTTAAGATGTTAATTTAATTAATTACTACGAATGGCAAAACCGTAATAATCATGTCTCAGGCCAAAACGGCGCGTTCCACATTAATGCGTTGTCAGCGCCTAATTGGATGGATCCGGCGGGAAACGCAATTTCAAACGGCCAGGCAAAAGAAATGGATCTACACGCGAGCTTTTCCAGAATTTCTCCAAGAACAGCATGAATGTTCTTCATCACGCCCAGAATTCATCAAGAACAAATGGCAACCAAATCGAGCAAGCCTTATACCAAACTCTTCGTCTTCCAACGTACACTACGAATATGCTAACAATTTTGCCTAACTCTCACTATATCTCACGGATCGATCGATTAAAGTTAAGCACATAAAACCTAAAATCACAATAACTTCCTCTACAGTTAACCAATTCATAAACCACAACTTGCATGTTGATCTATGATGAACGAACTACAAGAAACACATAATAATTGCAGCAATTGAGAATTTCGAAAATGCACCTTGAAGAAATGGCAGATGAAGATCTGGAGGTTTCAAAGCGAAAGAAGCACAAACAGATGATGCTTATTGATTATGAAGTTGAATGGAAAAGCTTGCTCAGCTCCAGCATGCTCCAGGCTCGAAAATTCTCAAAATTCCATGGATGTGCAATGTATAAACAGTCGAGATTCTTGGAGATTTAGGCCATGGCTTGATGAAACAGTTGGAGAGGAAGATGTAAGGAAGATGAAGCAACAAAAACCAAGCCAATTGATGGAGAATTCGTGGAGTTTTGATGAATTTTGTTGATGATGTTCTTGAGAGAATTTTGCAATTTGGAGGGAAAGTTAGTTATGAACTTTGAGAATTGTGATTTTAACAACATTCAGTTATGATTAGTGATATATACTCATGCTTAATCCTTTGTTAATCACCAATTAACCAAAATGACTTGATTAGCATAATGTGAATTTTTACAAAGCAAGGGCAAAATGGACATTTCACCCTAGGGCTTGTGACAGCTGTATGACAGCTCACACACTCTCCAATTATCAGTTGTGATGTGTTGGCTTTGGTTCCATGTTGATTGGCTTTGTAATTCTTATTTTCCATATGTCATACCAAAATATGCAATTTCAAATGCAATTCCAAAATGACTTAGTCAAATATTGGACTTTTTAAGTTTATGACAGTTCAAACCATCTCCAATTGGCAAATGTGAGGTGTTGCAAAAATTCCCATGCCAAAATTCTCATTATTTCTCAACTTGGACCATTTTGCCCTTGGATTTTTAACTGTACACTTGAAAAATGACTTTTTGCATTGACCATTTTTTGATGAATTCCAACTATACACCATGAAAGTACATGTCAAATGGAGTTTGCACATAAAAAGATCACTCAATTTGGACACTCCATGTGGAAGTTATGCCACTTTGATTATGGGTCATTTTTGAAATTGAATGGACCATAACTTGCCAACCACACATGGGAATTTCATGTTCTTGGACCTTTTGGAAAGGTGAGACCAAGCTCTACAACTTTCATGTTGAACAAATTTTCATTTGAAGCTTCCTTGGACATGTAATTTTGAGGTCAAAAACTTTCCATTTTTGGAAACTTCCATTACAAGTCACTTTCTATTTTTGACAATTTTTGTCCTGACTTTATTTTCTCCATTCTTGGTCTTTGAAATGTCAAATAACACTTGTTTCAACATGAATGAAGTGTATCCAACTCGTTTCCACCTCCAAATCCATAAAACCAAGCACAGTTGACCACAGTTGACTTTTTTCAACTGATAGATGAATTTGGCAATGCATAGATCAAACTGAGCTCCAATCTTCTGATGAAATGGCCCAAGGGTGAAACCCTAGCCTCAATAATCTCAATAAAACCATGGGATGATCCCCATATACATCATAGACCCCATCTCCTAGCCATGCCCTGATTGGCCCAATGCAGATGATTAGGGTTGACCAGTGGTCAAAACCCTAATCTCAAGAAATCTGATCCCACACTTGATGATGACAAACCATGATGATGATGATGCATCATTTCAATCAAGATGAAGACCAATATCCTTTGAGAACCAAAACCCTAATCTGGACCTCCACATCCTCAGATGATTAATGACCAGTCCAATGAAACCCTAGCTTGCACTTTGACTTCCTCATCTTCTGACCAAGACTTGGGAGAATGGCTTGCACAATGTAACCACATGATATGCAATATGCAATGCCTAATGACCTAAAAATGATATGCAAATATGTTAAGCTAGTCCCAAGAGAGGAGGGCAAATTTTGAGGTGTTACAGTTATATATTGTGATGCTTCAAAGATGGGTCTAGGAGTTGTGTTGATGCAAAATGGTCAGGTTGTGGCTTATGCTTAGGGACAATTGGGATTTCATGAAAGGAATTATCCTATGCATGATCTTGAGTTGATGACAGTGGTATTCATGTTGAAGATTTGGAGGCTCTACCTATTTGGCTCCAAATTCGAAGTGTTCAGTGATCACAAGTAATTGAAATATTCATTTGATCAGAAGAGTCGAATATGAGGCCGAGGAGAGGGCTTGAACTTCTGAAGGATTATGATTTTGATTTGAGTTACCATTCGGGTAAAGCTAATGTTGTAACTAATGCGATGAGTAAGAAGTCTTTACATAAATCGATGCTTATGGATCGAGAGTTAGAATCGATTGAGCACTTCAAAGATATGAATTAGTGGGTGGAGAAACTCCTAACAGTGTGAAGTTGGGTATGTTGAAGCTGACGAGTGGTAGCCTTGAAGATATCAGAGAAGTCATAGATCTGATTTGAGTTTGATAGATCGTCTCACATTAATCAACCAAGGTAGCGAATGTGATTTTCGAGTTGATGAAAATGGTGTGATGATGTTCAGAGATAGAATTTGTGTTTCTAATGTACCCGAATTTAATAGGAGTATTCTTGAGGAGGGTCGCAAAAGTGGATTGAGTATTCATCCTGATGTTAATATGTATCATGATTTGAAGAAGATGTTTTGGTGGCCAAGAATAAAGAAAGAGGATGCCAAACTTGTGTATGCTTGTTTGACCTATCAAAAGTCAAAGATCGAACATCATAAGTTGTTGGGTTTGATGCAAACATTGAATATTCCATAGTGGAAATGGGATAGTATTTTCAAGGATTTTGTAACAGATTTATCGAAGACTTCAAAGGGATGCGATTCAATTTGGGTGATTGTGGATAAATTGACCAAATCGGCTTATTTTGTACCAAAGAGGACAATTATCTTTGCATACGCTGAATGAATTGTATATTGATGATATTGTGAAGTTGAATGATAATCCTTCAAGTATTGTATCAGATAGAGATCCGAGATTTACATCGAGGTTATGGGAGAGTCTGCGGGCTACTTTGGGTACTAAGCTGAAGTTGAGTTCTTCTTATCTTACATAGGCGGACGGTCAAATAAAGAGGACTATCCAATCTTTGGAGAACCTATTGAGGGTTTATGTGTTAGAACAAGGAGGTACTTGTGATAACTATGTGTCATTGATTGAGTTTACCTACAACAACAGTTTCTATTCTAGTATCAAAATGGACCATATGAGGCGTTGTATGGTAGGAGATGTAGAACTTATTTATGTTAGTATGAGTCAGACGAACATTTTGTGCTCGGACTTGAGATTGTTCACTTGACGACTGAAAAGATCAAGATGATCCAAGAAAAGATGAAAGCATCGCAGAGTCGTCAGAAAAGTTACCATGACAAGAGGAGGAAAGCGCTTGAGTTCCAGGAGGGAGATCACGTGTTTTTGAGGGTTACGCCGATAATTGGTGTTGGTCGAGCTTTGAAGTCTCAAAAGCTTACACCACATTTTGTTGGCCCGTACCAGATTTTACAGAGGATAGGAGAGGTGACCTATATGATTGTTTTGTTGTCGCTGCTTGCTAATATTCATGATGTGTTTCACGAGTCTCAATTGAGGAGATATATTTCGGATCCATCTCATGTGATCCAAATGGATGATGTGTAGGTGGGAGATAATTTGAATGTTGATGTATCACCTGTGCAGATAGAGGACCGGGAAGTGAAACTGATTCATGGTAAAGAGGTTGCCTTAATGAAGGTAGTTTGGGGTGGACCAGCCGGTGGGAGCATGACTTGAGACCGTGAGAAGTAGATGAAGGAGTCGTATCCGACTATTTTCCTCAAGTAATTTTCGAGGGCGAAAATTTCTTAAGTGGGGGAGAGTTGTAACACCCCGAATTTAATTAATTAATTAATTTGAATTATTTAGAATTTTATATGATTAATTGGTGTTTTAAATTAATTGTGTATGATTGTGGGGGTAGGTATCCTTGAAATAGAAGTATGGAGGGAGTAAGAGTTTGATATAGTTGTTGATAATTAATTAGAATTTTAACTAGTGATTGAAATAAATAGTATTTTATTCGAATTAATTAAATAAATAAATAAAATAACTAGAATATGAGCATCTTAATTAAATAATGAAATTTAGTTATTTTACTTATTTAATGGGGATAATGAGAATTTTTAATAATTAGCCTATAACTATTTTATTTAATTGGTTGGAATAAAATAGAAGAGTAGAAATATGATGGAGAAAAAGAAGAATATTATTAGTATTATTTTATTAAAAGAAAATTAGAGCCAAGAGGGGTATGGTGATAAATAATATGATAAATGAGGGCAATGGTGGAAGTTCCTAATTGAGGGGGATTAGGTTAATGATAAAAAGGTTAGTAAGAAAGTTTGGAGAATTTTACGTAAAATAGAATTTTGTGGTGAGAAGAGGCAAGGGTTAGGGCTAAAGGAAAACTCCATTGTTAGAGCTTGAAGTATGCATCTTGTTGGAAAATCTAAGGTAAGGGTGAGAACTTGTTGCAATAGTAAAGGGTATGATAGAATGATAGAATGGAGAAACCCTTAACCTCCTTAGGGTTGAGTGTTTTGATTCATAATTTTGAATTTGGATGCTATGGTGATTATTATATGATGATGATATGATGAATTTCATGTGTTTTACATGTGTGTAGTTTTCTGTTTTGATGATAAAACTTATATTCACCATTGTTGCAATTTCTAAGGTTTTAGGCATAATCTTAAAGTTGTGATTAACTTATTTAATTGTGTTAAAACTATAAATTAACTTTATATAATTATAGTATTACATGGGTTGTAATTTTCTAAGCATTTGGATTTTTACGGAATCGAAATCGGAGGTCGGAAAGGCCTCCAACGATGAAAAACGCAGAAAATTCTGCATTCTGTCCGTCACAATCGCGAGCCTTTTTTATGTTTTCAGTCGAAATCGTTTTGGTCATAACTTTTGATCCGTAAGTCCAAATCAAGTGCAGTTTGAAGCATTGGATATCTAAAATAAAAGGCTATAACTTTGTTTCAGAAATAAAATAAGTTTGGAGATTATTTCATGGATGATTTTGGGGTTGAAGAAGATGAAAATTATGTTGGAAAATTTAGAAAACAACAACTTTTTAGTAACGCCTTCATGCACGGTTTTAATCATAACTTTCAACTCGTGAATCATTTTGGGTTAGGGTTTAAAGTATTAGAAAGATGACTCTAAGAGATATAATATGATGGTGATAAGTGAGTTGATTGAGTATTATTCCTATGCCTACTGTGTTGGTGAAGTTTCTGTTCTTACGTTCGGTTAATGAATTGTTGTCACATCCCGACGATTTTGGTCATAACTTTCATTTTGTAAGTCCGATTTTGATGGCGTTTGAAGCGATAGAAAGCTAACGCTCAGACCTAAAACATGGTAGTGGTTGTTGATATGTTTTAATAATATTCATATGCGTACTGTATTGATAAATATATTAGTTTATACGTTTGGTTGATGAATCGTTCCATTGTTGTAATATCATTGTGTGATAATTATGTTGTCATGTCGATGATGTTAAGATGTTGATGAGTTGTTGCTATTTGTTGATATTATTCATGTGGTAACATGAATTGGTTGTTGCATGATGAATCGTGTGATGCATAAATGATGAGATGTGGGTGGGGATCCTTTAGGTGAACCTTATTGTGTTAATGCATGTTATTTGAGAGTCATGCATCTTGGTGTACGGACTTCGGTCCAATTTTGGTGAGCCTCGATTCTATGGTGATGGATCGGGTGCGAGTAGCTAATTCTTATTATGAGGGATTAGTGAAGCGTTACATATGTTAATGGTAATGATTTTTGGTGAGCCTCGATCCCATGGTGATGGATCGGGTGTGAGTAGCTAATTCCTATTATGGGGGATTAGTGAAGCGTTACCTATGGTGATGGTAGCGATTTTGGTGTGCTCCGGTTCCAAGAGGGAATCGATCCTATGGTGGGGATCATGGAGTGAGATGAACCTGAGTGTTCATTTTGGTACCATGTGCATGTTGAGTCGGTGTTGAGTATATTGCATAAGTGTTACATTTGTATTGGTTGTTATTGATGTGTTGTTGGATGAGATGTTGTTGCATATGATGTTAATGATAAATGAGATATGGTTTTGTATGATGTTGATGATAATTGAGAAGTTGTCGTGTATGATGTTAATTATGATTTGGATGTAAGAATGTGATATATTGTTTTGCATGATTGTGTAGATGTTGTACTCTATTATTCATTATATATCATTATTATTGAAATGAATTCTTACCCCTTCTGTTTGAATGTTGCCTTTACATAGGCATCGTGCAGATACTCAAGAGTAGTACTGCTGAAGTAAGTGGAAGGTAACTCTTGGATTACTTCTTTATTTTATCGCTTTTACTAGTGGTACCTTGCTCTGATCATGTAACATCGGGTTTGGTTAAACGCTTACTTTATTCCTTATGTTTGATCATGTTGAAGTCATAAGGCTAATTTTGTTGTTGAGAATTCTTAAGATGTTGAGTTGATTGATTAGAACTCTCTTATTTTTTTATTTCAATTGAAGTTGAGACTAGATGTTATTACTTTCTTTATCTTCCATAATTGTGATGATAATTCCACTGCGATGATACTTTAAAATGGAAGTGAGCATGCAGTGACAAGTTATGACTGTCTTATTTTGTGAATATGTAATACCGATCAGATGAGAAGGATGTCGTGTAAACATCCCAGATATGATTCAGATAAGTAGGATGTCGTGTAAACATCCTTATTACAAATGTGTGTATTGAAACTTACTATTGAAACTCGTGTTATGGAGCAGGTCATGTGTGTTATGAATGTGTGATACCCTACGTGGTTTTATTTTATATTTAATTTATGCGATAAATTATGTGCGGGGTTTAGGGTGTTACAAGTATGGAGGCAGAGAAATGTGCAAAGGAGCTGAAGATTCTATTTATAAGCCAGGCAAGGTGAATAGTCGAGCTTTTAAGCGACTGACAAGTGGCTGGCTAGGGAGTGATTTGAAGAGTTAGTGGGATTCGATTGAAACCCCACGACCTAGGGATGATTGTTAATGATGGTTGAGTATCTTGGAAATCGCGTGGCCAGAAAAAAAATTATCATTACGTATTAAGTCATGAGTACTGACATGACAACTAGCCGAAATATGGAACGTTAAAAGGCCAGCTTCTCGATCGACACGCTCATGTCGAAGCCAGCCTTTTCAGGGGGCAATTTGTTAGCTGGAAAATTTCGGCTAAGAGGAAAAGCAAATTTCGACCAGGGGGATTCGTCGGAATCTCCTCGAAAGAAGGTTATGAGAGGCTGTCGGTCGACACGAGCAAGCTTTGGTCAAAGCCGAAAGGTTTTTGAGGAGAGTGTGAGAACGTGGGCACGTAAAGAAGTCGTGGGTAGTTATACGCTGAGATGGGGGAAGTGGACCGACATGTGGCACCTCAAGAAGGCTTTCTAACCCCCGACGATTACTTTCTAATTAGTATTTAAGCCAATGTTAGGTGAGAATTCAAAGGGTGGCAATTTGAACATTTGCAGTAAGGGTAAAGCTTGAAGTACCAAAGCGTTTACGAGAAAAAAGTTACTCTCTTCACAAACAATGTATTTTGCCTCCACTTTATAGTTACAAGTCATTTAATCTTCGCAAAGTTTATCTTTTGTCTTGTTTTCACTTTACTGTTTATCGTCCTTCTTTCAGTACTTTATCGTTTCTACCTGTCATTTTACCTTTGTTATTTCATTGACTCGTCAAGAGTCTCGTTTACACCCTTTCAACCAGTCAGAAACATTGTTTACCAAATAGCCATACACACAAAACACTAAGTCTGGGACTCTTTGGTTGGTCCCGCAAGTAACCCTCATATAGGAAGGCTAGAGATTGTTGCGCAGAGCAACAGTAAGTAAGGTTGGTCGACATTTACTTGGATGTGAAGTCAGCATTTTTGAATGAACCTTTGGATGAAGAGGTGTATGTAACACAACCTCATGGGTTTGTGATTCAGGAGGAAGAAAGGAAAGTATACGAGTTTCACAAAGCGCTATATGGTCTAGAGCAAGCACCTAGGGCATGGAACTAGAAGATTGACTCATACTTAGTCAAATTGGGATTCGTCAAATGCAAATCTGAGTATGGTGTCTATGTTCAGGTTATAGCACAAGATATAACAATCATCTACTTATATGTCGATGACTTGTTAGTCACTAGAAGTAGCAGAGAACTTGTCGAAGTTCAAAGAGCTGATGAAGAAGGAATTTGAAATGTCAAGTCTGGGAAACTTGTCTTATTTCCAAGGCATGGAATTTTAAATGTCAAAGCAATGTATGATGATACATCAAAGAAAGTATGTCAAAGAAACAGTCAATAGATTCTGGATGGATGATTCAACTCCTGCATCTTCACCTATCGAACCAAACTTGAAGTTGGAGAAGCATGAAGATATGTGTCCAACAGTCGACCTGATATAGGTTTCTCAGTCGAATTGGTGAGCAGATACATGAGTGAACCAAGGGTGTCACACATGAAGGCTGCAAGAAGAATCCTGAAATACTTACAAGGATCGATAAACTATGGAATTCTATTTCGACGAGACTCTGAAATCAAAGAAGTTATGGTTACTTGCTATTCATATACTAATTGGTATGAAGATTAGGAAGCTAAAAGAAGCACAACTGGTTATTTCTTTCAAGTATTTAGTGCCCCAATGTCATGGTGCTCGAGAAAGCAACCTATGGTAGCATTTTCATCGCGTGAGGCTGAATATATAGTCGGATCATATGTTATGTGTCAAACAATTTGGATCAGATCTATGCTGAAACAAATGGAGGTCAAAGTGAAGAAACTTCTGATGTTACAGATCGACAATAAGTCGACCATAAATCTTGCGAAGAATCTGATTTTGTATGGAAGGAGTAAGGACATCGAAGCCAGACTTCATTTCCTTAAGGAGAAGGTAAATCAAGGTGAACTTGAAGTGAGTCATTGCTCAAGTGAAGCACAGTTGGCCAGCATTTTCACCAAAAGATTGAAGATCGACAGATTTCTGAATTTGAGAAAGAAATTAGAAATAGTTCAGATCGACTATGATTAGCATATGTTCGAGAACTTGGATTATAGAGGGTATGTTGAGATTCAAGATATAATCCAAGTTGTGTGAGGCCCAAGCCCAAAGATAATTAGTTTTTACGGTTTGTTACTTAATTTGTTATATTTGTTACTTAGTAGTCAAGTAAGTTTGTATATAAATACGAACATATGTAAATCAGTTTGTAACACAATCAAATTCTTCAATAATAGAATCCTTATTTTCATATTCTCTCTTTCTTATCTCCTCACAAAAGTGCCTCACACACTAACAGTTAATTAAGTATCAAATAAACATGATATTTTTGGTCCCAATGCTCATGTATCAGAGGATGGTGAGCAAGGTGTTCCTGATCCTGATGTTGCTAAAGTAGATGTTGGTGAAATTTATGTTAGGTAAATATTTTAGCCATGAACTGAAGTTCATGTTACAAGATGATATGCTTAACTGGATTCATGTTGAAGTTGTTAAGTTAAGTTTTGGGGTATTTATTGAGAGGTCTAAATTAGGTTCTTATAGAATAAAATATTTTATAGTGTTTATGTATGAAAGAGGCGGTGGGTATAAAGAAACAAATAAAATTTGAAACGTGATGAAATAAAATCAAGAAAACGTAGATGCTCATTCAGTGTGCGTCAGTATTATCCGGCTTTAAATATTTAGAAACTTACTATGGTTTGCATCATAAGCACAAGAATGGGATAATGAAAACTGATTCTAGAAGGATCATTCCCTTATCGTTCTAGTTGATTGCTACCATGACGATGAACCTAAGGTTGAAAAAAAATCCTATACAACTATGTAAATGATAAAAACATTGTAAAATTAAACATATGAAATAAGTGAGATAGTGCAGTCCTTTTCATTTAATTTGGATGAAAAGTGAGAAATTGACATTTTGGGTATTTTGAAACTTTAGGAACTCTAACACAAATGAAATAAGGATGGAGAAACCATGAGTTTTTGTATATACATTTGCTCTAAAATGATCTTTTCATAACAAAAATGCGTTCGAAAGGATACTTCAAAAAATGGGAAATATTGATATTTTGGAGATTGATTTCGAATTTCTCAATAATAACACACAATGAAATGATGCAATTGGTTAGTCAAAAGTTAGGCGAGAGGGAATATATTTTGCACAAAAATCATTATATTAATGATATTTTTATATAATTTTTTTACATAAATTGGATTAAAATTTTGTAAAACTAAACTGTAACGATATAAATGTTGAAATATTATTTCCTTTCTTGATGCTTATATAAGGGATTCCATTTCATATAAAATAGGAAAAGTGGAAATAAGAGATTCTTTATGATTAATATGTGTTAGTTGTAATAGCTGTAATCACGGCTATACTTATTTATAAATGTAGGCTATATAATTATCGTACAATTTCATTTGAAAATAAGAGAAAGAAAATTTTCTTCTCAAACAAACTTCTTATTAGAGCAAGATCCAAACCTAGTGCCATGAGCAATTCAAATTCTAAAAGTGTTGAAACACCAAAAAAAAAAGATCATGAAGTGTCTACCACTAAGCCTACTCCTGCAAGGGGTTATACTCAATCAAACAAATTATGATGTATGGTCTTAGATTGTGGAAATGTATCTTGCTCAAAAAGAGATGTTATCAATTATACGTGGTAATATACAACCGCCCACAGAAAAATATGATAGATACTAGAAGTGGTATACCAAAAATCAAAAAGTTAAATGTTGGTTGTTGATGTTTATGACCCCATATATTATGAAGCTATATATTCACTTAAAAAGTGCTAGAGATATTTCGAAAGCTCTATCAAAATCCTTTTTTGATGGATCAGATGAATTGCAAGTTTTCACATTGAATCAAATGGTTTTCTCTTTGAGACGGAATGACAAATCAATTTTTATTTATACTATTAGAAAAAACACATTTAATCTCGGAAGCAAAATGCATTTAATCTCGGCTACAAAGACGAGGTAACGAAGGGTGTTATGAAATATGCAAAATTTACCTCTCGGTTTTAAAAAAACAATGGGTATGTGAAAATGTCATAGGTTCGATCCATAGTGAGGCCTTTTTGGAATTCTGAAATGGCAAAAACACATGTCCCATCGATTTTGTAATTTCACCGACGGATATACCACATTTTCACCTCGGTTATCTCATAAAACTGAGGGGTAAAACAATTTTGAGTTTATTAAATCTAATATGGATTGTTTAATTCACTAAAACCCTATACTTAATGTATGACTTCTAAAAATTGGTTAGGAAAATCATATACGAGAAATTGCTTTATATTTGAATAATAACTTACATTGATTATGATTTTAAAGCATCCTACCACTCATCATTTGTAACAACCCGTATAATATATATCTAGAATAATATCATACAAGTGTTAAATTTTGGTACTGTCACAACATAAGTGCCTAATGGCATTAATATATATACATGTCCAAACTAAAAATATCAATGGAACATGTTATACAATAATGCCTAAACAATAAAAATCTAAGAACTATGTACAATATCTTCATTGCACACAACTCCACAGCGGAAGATCATACTAAACAGCATCCTTGAAACATCCATAACAGTTTCTCTTAGATTCAACCTATAAAGAATACCTGAAAAATAACAACAATAATGGGATGAGATAATAATCTCAGTGAGTTCTCCTATCCTATGGGTCCACTCGGCTCTACAGGGTATTCTAATCAATATTCAACTCATACCCAACTCAAGTCAACAAGGGAACGAAGACTTGAGCGATGGGGAAACTATCTCGCAATTGTATGGCAACATGCATCTGAGTTCTCATAACTCAACCACGATCATTATTCAGATTCACGCAACATCGATCCCCAACCGGACCTACGTCTAGGCCAAGGCTTGGTTCACGCATGTCCGTATGATTCGACTTTCGCGGTGGATATCAGGTTCCCCTATGGGACTCTAACCCACTTTTAAGAACCATCACTCGTATGGGACTCTAACCCACTTTGAGTATCTTTCACCGTATGGGACTCTAACCCACTTAGGTGTCCACCTTTCCCCCATGTCCGCCATGGTTGGGGCTCAAACCCAATTGAGGCTCGAATCATTGGTCCCACATCCCAATGCTTACACGTTTAAGCATACCAATAGAGATGTGTACCATCACAGAAAAACACACATTCTGAATACATGATCGGTTCCACAAAACATTGGTTCCACGAACCATAACAAATTCATCAATCATAGGTGACTTCATTCACCATAATACACAAATAATAATAATACACAAATAATAACATGGCATGTTCCATACAATGCGTCTCATTCTCAATCATGGCAACAATTCGTCCACGACCTCACATAAGCGTCGTACGAATGAATACCGTATTCTCATACATGTATCTCACATGTTCCATAACCTAGATTATCTTTCTAAGTTATTAATCAAATTATTCTTCTAGGTTTCCTCACTCATCTTTGTAAGGTTTTTAATCGTGTTATTTCACCTTCCACATAACAACAATATTTAATTTTCATCATGATAAAATTCATGGCATTTATAAATCACATACTATTTTATAACATGGAACAATAATAATAGTCCTTTACGTTATCTTTAGTCATGTTATTTCACAATCAACCATATCAACCATGTTTAACACCCATCATAAATATAATTCATTTAATTTGTAAGACGCATAATATACTATAATATGATATCATAATAATAGCCTTTTTCATTATCTTACTAACGCATCCGTCCGCATCCAAAACGGAGCTATAATGCTCAATTAATTCATTAATCTATCTTAATCAAGATTTAGATTAATATTTATTCATTGCATAAGTATTCAACAACAACCTCTCTAGCCTAGTGGTAAGGCTTGTACAGTTTCAAGGAGGTTCTGGGTTCAAACCCCATTGGTGACAAATTTTGACTCCTCTTTTATTTTCCTTTCCATATACCATTTTTGCCTACAATTTTCACATAACATGATTTTTCCACAACAATCAACATGATATCAACACATAGCACGGATAGGGAGTATGAACACAACAAGTTTATCACAAATTCACATAAACCCTAACCCCACAAATATAGATTATTTTTCCCCAAAGGCTAAAACTATCTAAGAACTCACCTAGTAGAAGAAGAAGATGAAGTTGTTGATGGTGATGGTTCCTTCCTCTTCTCCTCTTCTTTCTCTTTCTCTTTTCTTCTTTCTTTCTTTCTCTTTTCTTCTTTCTTTCTCTTTCTCTTCTTTTCCCTTTTCTGATAACTCTCTCCTTCTTCTTATCTCTTCCTACTACTTCTTATCATTTTCTTCTTTTCTTTTCCACCACACATATACTATATAATATATATAATATATAATATCAAGTAGTATCATAAATATCTCAATTGATATTTCATCCTCCAACACCAATTGACCAATTATTAATGTTACCAAAAATGTCCTCTCTTGTACTTATTAATATTGGTATGTCTCTTTATTAATAATCAATCCCTTAAGAGTTCACCATTTACTCTATTGGTCTCAATTGACAACCTTTAGAGCACATAGGAGCTTCAATTGTTACAACTAACCAAAGATATAATACATAGGAATTCAATAGGTCTCAACTGACAACTAATTGAGCATTTAAGGGAATATGGGATATTACATTCTCCCCCCCTTAAATTGAAATTCGCCCCCGAATTTCCTTCACTCAACAAACAAACAAACCTTGAATCAACATCTTAGACCAACACTTGACCTCTCTTCAATTCCAAGTCTCTAACATACTTATTCTTCTAACTTATCTTTGCTGACAAATTTTCCTTCTTCCCTGAACTTTCGAAACTTCTTGATTTCCATCACAAACTCATTCTGATGTTGGATTAACAATTAAACTTGCTCTCACATAATTCCTCTTATATACCGCTCAACAGCAGTGGTTCACTTTCTTCCCGGAAACTACGACTTCCCTTCCTTGTACTAAGTTACACAAAACATAATTACAACATCTTATCTGGACTTGGTTAATTAATACTAATTAATTCTTCATAAGAAAATTTATTGATTCTCTGACCACAAACAATATTGACTACTCTTTTCTTATTATTCCTTCAACAAATGCGACAACTTTGTAATCCATTTATTGATAATCTCATAAACTTCTCTTGATTTATTACTGTATGCTACAAGCCCTTACTCCTACTGCCTCACTTCTCTCGTACTACTCCAATGAGATAGAACCATTAGCACGAGATTGTCTTACTCTCATCCTTACCTCCATTCTTACGAGTAACTATCTCCCTGATCCCCATAGACTTGATTGAGCTCTTTCATCCATCACCTTCAATTATGCTACTCTAACTCCAACAGTGGAACACTTGGGGTTCCTAGGCACTACTGTTTAGCTAACAATCTTCAAAGAAACACACTTACCCTCAGAGTGCCTACTGTCCAAAATGGTACTAGAACCTTACCAACTTCCATTAGTAGAATAACTTCCTTGATGACTCACAAAAGTGTAGAATAAGACCAACACTCTTCAGAAGATAGGTATCCAGGGGTTACATTACTACAACCATAAAAACATAAAACATCCAAATTCATCATGTGTTCGATGTAGCTAAACCAAATTAGTTTGACAATATCCGGTTCTGGTTACTATATTCCATATCAAATCCTCTTATAGGGTTTTGATTCATTCAACATTTCTCCCGACACATGATCTCGACCAAGACAATGTAACACCATCAAGGAACTTTAAATCATCAACAAAACACCACTTCTAAGGAACTTAAGCAATCTAGAACGTAACTATGAGTGTCAATACACCTCATAGAGTCACACACAATATTTCACACATATTTAGAGACAACATTTCACTTCGTATCCAAAATCATTCATCTCAATCGTCTTGTTCCATCTTCCATAATCTTAGCTCATACCCTTACTAATATACAGTCCGAGTTACTTGTTTAACTTTAGGAATATTTGATTCTCGTTCCTCCTGGGAAGTATAACTCATGAATCCTCCAATACGGTAAAGTATCATCGTACACATTCATTACCACTCTCAGGGAGTCTACATCTAAGGCTATGAATCCGAATGAATTAATCAATTTCATACCGTGACCAACCGCTTCACACCTTATCAATATCTATACACATACCTATCTAATCTCTTCCAGATCACCGCTTAGTAGGTCTCTTCCAAGTCTGTTCCTTATAGTTATTCATAATCATAATAATGGTACTTCCCAGACTTACTTAAACTGAGCATGGTCTACCAGGTTGGTTTTCCCACGCGTCTGACTTCCATGATATCTCCTCAGATGACCAACTACGCACTACACCTTTAGAAATCCCAATTTCAAAACTACCAATCTGACTTGTGGTGACTTGCAACTCCATCCCTAATTTGTACATCCACAACGGTCCACTTATGACGTTTAAGACATCCTTAGCTCCAACACGGTGTGAATGTTTATACTCCACGACTAACCAACCAACCAAATACTTCTCAAGGAGATAAATAACAACCGGACTTCTAATAAGCCAATATTACTCTTTCAATTCAAATAAAATACACTTAAGATGAACCTTATCATTGCCACACAATTATGACTAGAATTTTCTTCTAAACCAATACCTACTACACACTGCATTATACCGGGTTACATGTCTCTATAAATTCCCACGAATAATCCTCATTGCCTTCCAATAAACTCTTGCAACATAAAATATTCCACATTCTACCCTTAGTCCACATGCTCCAGCTTAGCTTATCTTTTGTTGGCTATCATCAACTAAACTTCTTAGAATACAAGACTCACTGCTCAAAAAAATGTATGTTACTTTACATCCATCTCAAGACAAGGAATCCATTACACTTACTTGTGACCATAATACTACTATCACATACTTCTCCTAACACCAAGGTTTAACTTCCTCTATTCCACTATGTAACACCCCAGACTGCTTTCATGATTATCAACTAACCCCACAAATCAACACGGGCCTTTTTCAACATATTTTGTCCTCACTCGCACGCTTTTCAGGAAACTTCCCAGAAGGTCACCCATCCCAATACTACTCCAAGTCAAGCACGCTCAACTATGGAGTTCTTATGGGTTAGGATACCGAAAAGAAGATGCATCTTGTTGATATAGGTAGTACCAATTAATCCTTATAAGCCTTCTTTCAACCATGTAGTCTCATACCTGCACAGCCTCAGGATCCCTCTCATTCCGATGTGAATTCGGTTTTTTTTTTCCTAGGAGTTGCTAGGAGTGTCTCATTGTCATGCATCATGCAACGACAACCACTCCATCGCCCTCGGATGTTACATGTAACCACTCTTCGGCCTCTCCGACCTCGGGTGTTACCACTACATACTCTAGAAATCCTCGATGTGAACAATCATCAACTAGACGCCCATAACTTTGTCTTAATGAATCTTAATGGTCCCATTGTGCCTTTATCTAAAATGTACCCCATTACAACAGTTGTATTGCAACATCCACACTACTTCCACACTCGGTGTTCACTTGTCTTCCCATGGTAATTCTCCCAGTTCTAATTACAAAAACCATTCTACTAGAGTCCTTAAATCCAACTAAATTTCTCTTGTCCTCAACCAGTTCTCATACAACCAAAACCCACTGGAGCTTCCATTACTATATAATGGGCGTTATCTCTCTCCAACACAAACTCTTATAATTGATCCTTAGGTAACTCATCATTCCATTACAGTTGCTCACTAACACTAAACCTCTGACTAGCTATCTTGAACCTGATCTCCCTTCTAAGACTGGATATACTTGGTTTATCTTCTAGCTTCCATTTGGTCCATACATGTTTCACTTGGAACAAACAACCATGTCCTCGAGTCTCTCCTTAGACTTCACCACTACCTTAGGCCCCCCAACAAAACTGAACGTCCTTATCTCTCAAGTCTTTAACTACTTGCAAGGTACCATTCCAAATACATATATATATTCCATTAAGTACTCTTGTTCTTCCAAAATATTTTAGTGGCCTTAGAAACTGAAACACTGATACACTACCTCACTTCCAAACCTTATGACATATGCGTAACATAACCATCCCTTCTCCTTTACCATACGGAATTACTCACAATACTATTCCATATTAGTGAGTGCATCTTATTCCACTAGCAAATTCACTCATTCCTCAAACTTCTGACAATTCATCCAATAGAGATCCTCAACTTCTTAACTCTGTTAACACCGCAGAATCGCTTGGATGATACACTACTCTTCTATTCCATAATACCCAAATCATAACTCCTCTGAAACTTCAACTGGGCCATCTAGTTCTCCTTACTTTCTAACTCTTTGCTTGAGCCTATTCTC